>NW_017731587.1:2217336-2233605 GCF_001890085.2 Hipposideros armiger
AAGAGGACATACAGATGGCCAACAGGCATATGAAAAAATGTTCAACATCACTTAGCATTAGGGAAATGCAAATTAAAACCACAATGAGATACCACACAGTTAAATTCTTGAAGCTGAGCTTTACATCAGGCTGTCACTCATGATGACAAGATGAAGGTATAGCCAAGATCATGGGTATGAACTAAAGGAGGTGAGAAACCTGAAAAACTGGAAAAGCAGGTTGCTAAATGAATTTCCGGTGATTTTTCAAACCATTAAGAATCCTTTTAGGAAACTGACAGAGAGCCTGGACTTCTACCCCACCTGGAAGTAATGAGGCAGCACCTCCCTCTACCCACTGAAGTGATCAAAGGAGGCCCGCTAAAACGTAAAATTTAAATAAGACCCAGGAGTCATAGCAAAATATCCCAAATTTTCAGGTTTTAATAGGAAATTACTAGCATACCAAAAACCAGGGGGAGCTCTACCTGAATGAGAAATGTCAATTAACAAACATCAATCCTGTGATGGCACAATTGCTAGGATTATCTGACAAGCGTTTTAAAGTAGTTATCATAAAAACGTTCCATATAACTGTATGACTATAAACATGCTGGAAACAAATGAAAAATAAAGTCTCAGCAAAGAAAAAGACAGTTTCAGCAAAGTAATAGAAGTTATATAAAGGAAACCAAACTGAAATTTTAGAACCTCAGAGTACAACAAAAGTAAAAACTCAATGGCTGGGCTCAACAGCAGAAGGGAGAAGGCAGGAAAGATTCATTGAATTTGGAGACAAAAATGATAGAGATCCCCTAATGTGAAAAACAATAAGTAAACTGAAAAAGAAAGTAAACAGAGTCTCACAGTCATATGGAACTGAAACACAATCTCTATCATTTATGTTAATGGAGTCCAAGAAAGAAAGGAGAAAGAAGGTGGACTGGAAAAGTATTCTAAAAAATAATGGCTGAAAAATTCCCATTTTTGAGCAAACCCCAAATGGGATAAATTCAAACAAATCCCCACCAAGACACATCATAGTCAAATTTCAAAAAACAAAGACAAGAAAAAAAAAATCTTAAAAGCAACGACACATTATAGGAGAAAATCAATTTAAATGACAGATATTCATCAAAAACTTTAAATGTCAGAAGAAAGTGGTACAGTATTAAGTGCTGAAAGAAAAGAACTGTCAACACGGACAGTTATATCCAGTGAAAATATCCTTTAAGAAATGCAAAGGATAATCAAAACATTCTTAGTTGAGAGAAAAGTAAGAAAGTGCCACCCAGGGACCTACTCTAAAAGAATGTCAAAAGAAAATTCTCTAAACAGAAAGGACACGATAAAGAAGGAAATTTGGGACATCAGGAAGGAAGAGAAAACATGGAAAGGCAAATATACAGACTTTCCTTTTCCTTTTGAGTTTTCAAAATTATGTTTAATGATTGAAACAAAAGTTATTACACTGTCTAATGTGGTTCTCAAAGCTAATTATGATGACAAGTAATGTCTATGAAAATTGTATTATAATGTGCAGCATGTTCCTTCAAGGAAAAATAATCCACTTTACTTGACAAGAGGGTAAGCCTCTGGGGGAAGGAACTGGTTTTAACCATGGAGAATTAATATGTAAGACATGAAAATGACTCAATTTCAGAAAGTTATTAACAGCCTTCCCAGCTCTGGGGACCAGCAAAACTACAATTGGATTGCGCCATTTCATTAGTTCACCTGAAGGCCAGAAATATGCCCTCTGCTCTAAAGAATACAAAACAAAAAGCTTGAACATTTTTTCGTTCCACAAAAATAAGCTTACAGACATCATTCTGGTTGTATTGAAAAAATAGTCACTTGCAGCAGGAACATTCAAGGAAAAAATGAAGACTTTTTGCCTTATCCACATTTAAACCCTTAGCTGTACAATTCATATTGTAAGCTACGAAAAGATGCCAACCTTCAAACCAATAGTTTATACAGAGCAGGCCATGAGAAAAAATCCCACTACCTCAGAGGTTACAGACATTTCTAGAAATTAAAGAATATCCATCTTTTATTTGCATCTATATTTGGTGTAATAGGGCACAAAAACAGTTTTACTGAAAAAAACACAAATGGTAACATTTTATTTACATTCCAAGCCATTTCCAAAGTAAACATCAGTTTAACACTGGGAGGAAGGACCCTTTAGAGTTTTTTATTCCAAGCTTTGCCAAAGAGTCAGTCCAGCAGAGGTTTAAGTACCTGGGTTCCCTCATTTTGGCATATATTTTTTTGAGCTTCTAATGAAAACATAAACAACCTCTCTATTACCCTTCCCCCATATAAAACAAAAATAAAATTACCTTAGATACCATTCTAATGAGGGATATGGCTAATTTTATACTCTCCTACCTTGTTTAACTGTTTGCATTTAGTGTCATTATCTTCTCATATTAAATTATGTAGTTTTTTTGTATGAATGTGTGTTCCTTGGTTTATTAAGATTCCTTTCCTTCACTCATAAAATTCCTCTGGCCTGGAATTCTCTAGTCCTATATCTACCATATCCTTCTCTACGGGCAAGCTCCTTTTTAGCTTTGAAGAACTTTCAAGAACCAATTTAAAAGTCACCACCTCTGGGAAATCGTTGCAGTTATGTTTCTGTGTTTTTGTTTTGTTATTTTTCCTGTCAAGGAAAAAAAGCAAAAAACCCTAATCATGATTATAGTTCTAGTTCTCTAACCAAAGTTCCCAAGTGATCTCCAGAATATCTTGTATCTATCACATTGTATTACAGTTATTTACATAACTGTTTTCTACAAGGTTGTCAGACACTGAAAGGTGGGGACAATGAGAAATTTATCACGAAATCTTCTCACCCAGTACATAGCACAGGACTTCCGTGTCTAGTTTATTAAATATTTCATAAGAGAAAATAAGCCTTTTTCTGTTTAATCATCCTATGCCTTTTTAGAGGTTATTTTTTTATCTTTTGCATAAAAGAAAAAGAGAACTGACCCTGGGTGGTGAAAACACAGTACAATCTATAGATGATATAGTGTATGAGGTCAGCCAATTAAGTTCACGAACTCATCCTAGAAAAAGTGCTACTTACCTCATTGCTGAACATCACTATAGTCACCTTTGAAGTACTCTCCTCAGGAAGCTAATGCACCAACGCCAGTGCCTAGTCCACACTTCAAAGCAATTTTGGAACTCTTTTTTTGGAATGGTCATCAGAGCTGTTGTTTTATTACCCTTAATGTCCTAAATGTCATCAAAACATCTTCCTTTCAGTATTTCCTTTAACCTCAGGTAAAGAGAGAATTCTTTGGGGGCCAGATCAGGTGAGTAGGGAGGGTGTTCCGATACAGTTATTTATTTACTGGCTCAAAACTCCTTCCCAGACAGTGCCATGTGAGCTGGTGCATTGTCGTGATGCAAGAGCCATGAATTGTTGGTGAAAAGTTCAGGTCATCTAACTTTTTCACGCAGCCTTTTCAGCACTTCCAAGTAGTAAACATGGTTAACTGTTTGTTCAGTTGGTACAAATTCATAATGAATAATCCCTCTGATATAAAAAAAAAGTTAACAACATGGTTGTAACAAGTTCGCGAACTTGTCAGGTCTCATAGAATTGTACGCTTGAAACCCAATACATTTAATACAAATTAAAAAAAAATCCCAGATTTGTTCCAAGTATATGAAATTGGAAAGTGTTTCCTTTTCTTATGGTTCTATTATTAAGGCAGAAGAGCTTTATAATTAAAATAGTAACACTCCCAAATTTTGAAGTCAGACAAACACCACATTCATTACTTTTAGATATATGATCATGGTCCAGTTTTCTAACCTCTGGAAGACTCAATTTTTCTCATTAACATATCCACTACCTCAAAAGAGTTGTCATGATTATAAAATGTGGTAAACTAAGTAAATGTAATGTTTAGAGTTCTCCATGTAGCATAAGTAATCGTTACACTTCCTAGTCAGACAAAAACTGACATTCTAGTTTGGTCTCCAGTGACACTGAAAATCATAGTGCCAAGGACTTGGATAAAGACCTGTCAGTTGTCCATGCCCATGTGGCTGGGACCAGAAAAGAAAAATGCTGCAGCTCAGAGCACTCGTGGGCCATAGATCCCTCACACACATCCTAGCTTGCTTCTCTTTGCCCACAAGAAGATTTCCTTTCATATGCCCGTGACAGGTGAGAATTTAAATTTATTATATAGTTCCTATTATCAGTTAAAAGCTAATGATAAAGCATGGGAATAGGAAAGGCAAGCAAGCAAGAATGAAGTAGCAAAGAATTTCAGCCCACTGTAGTGTTCCTCCTTTCCATGTAACAATTGTGTTTTTGTATTGCCTTGATCTCTTTGCTAACTATATTTTGGGTTTTTAACAACTTTAGTGTAATGTACACTTGAACACTTCCAGGTGGGAGATGATTATATTTTGTGTATATAAATATATATATTGTGTGTGTGTATATATATATATATATATATATATATACATATATACTCTCATACACATATATTGAGTTGTCGGAAAAGTTATGATGCATTTTTGCAACGAAAAACAGAAAAAATACAGCATGACTTTTCCAACAACCCAATATTTATATACACACGTATTTAGGGATTTACTATATATTTTTCAAATGATGTAAAGATGATCTTCAAGACAAATTAGATCATTTCATCTGGTAGGGTAACAAAGTTAGCAGTGGCAAATATCAGTAGAATGATTTCATGTGATTTTTCTGATTAATGAAAACAAAAAAATAGACAACTGTAGTTTATGAAGTAGTTGATTCCTTTCATATTGAGAGCATTTTGTGGTATACAAATTACTTGAAACTACAAAATATAAACAATTTTCTCACTTTGTATTTCCTGTTAATGAGTACTTTCGAGAGTTGTATTTTGAGAAGAAATCTTCTTTAGCGCTATGTGAAAAAACATGTACAAAAGATGCTTGTTAGATTTCTAGTTATATAGGTGAATAAAGATAATGCTATTTCAGTGAAAATATGTGTTCACCACACTTGTGTATAGAATGCATTATGTAAAAACACATTTATATAAGATATTTCTAAGAGAAAATTATATTCTATTTTTTTTTGTTTTTTGTTTTTTTGTTTGTTTTTTTAAGCTGAGCCATCCTGCTCCCTGTTGGCAGCTCAGCGGCTGCTCAGCTCGGGCTGGACTCGAATCGCTGTTGCTCAGAGCTCAAACTCTTGAGCGAGCTCTTAACCAACTGAGGTACTCGGCCGGCCAAAAAATATATTTTAAAACACCAACTATTTGTACATTGTAATGGTTTACAACACAGAGACGAAGTGAACATAGGATGTGTCCCTAAAAAATGGACACAAATATTATTTACTCAGGACACATTTGACTTGCCCTTGGTTTATCAATACTGATAATTTATAACTAACATGTACTGAGTATTTTGTACCAGATAATGTGCCTAGTCACTAAGGCATTATGTCATGCCACTAAGTCACATTGCTAACCCGTGAGGTAAAAACTGGGACTAATACCATTTTGCACATGAAGAGGGTTGTTTAGAGATTTTAACTGGAACAGGTCAGAGCCAGAACTGAAATCAGGTCTGTTGGGAAATGTAGGCTTTGCTCTTCAACACTGTTCTACACTGTTCAAGAGCCATTGGTAAGCAATGTTGGGAGGAAAGTGTTTACAGAAGCATAAACACTGAATAGCAGACATTGTGGTAATTATGACTTGGTAGAGATGGTATCTTCCACATTTAAGGTTCAACATTTCATGAATTAGATCTTCTATATTTGTCACCAGAAAAATGTTGAAAAGAATGAAAAATTTAATTTTGAATTTTGCCTTTTCCTTCTGTATTTTTACATAACAATTATATAATTTCACATAGCATTGTCTTGTTTTTCCTTCATTTTAACACATCATCAGACCTTTGGGTGAGGAGAGGTAGAGGATTAGGCAAAGGAACTAGACTCAAAGAATCATTTTCACAAGGCCAGTTGTTCATTCAATAAGAATTTTATTGTAAATGTAGGGTCCAGAATTTATCCTGACTCTTAAGTCAGCATGATTTTTCACCAGATGACACTGATAAATTCAATTATATAATCCAAATTTTATATTCATCACAATAACTAGATATGTGTGTTTTAGAGTAAATATTGCTAATAGCAATCCTCTCCATAGCAATATTTATGTAAGAATGTGGTGGAGGCAAGAAGCATGCTTTTTTAATTTTTTTAAGAAAGCATGATGCATTATGTAGAAAACACTTTTATATTTCATGATATGTCAGAAATAGCTGTAGGTTGAGCTACATTAGGAATTTACTTTTATGTCTGATAGTTAAAGTCTTAATTTTCTAAATTTTGTGATTTTACTTTGAGCTACTGAAGGTAATGGTTTAGAAATGAATGGAGAGAATCAATCAGAAAGTCTAGAATACCAGGCTTCCAAAAGTAATTTCATGATGACATAGTAATAATAATAATAATAATAATAATAATAATAATATGATAATAGGAGATATTTGTCCTTTCTTTGGGTTTCTCAGCACCTGAAACTCTTCCCTGTGTTTCGGGAATTCTTTGCCATATACTTCTCCCTAATGCCAGTTTTACTGAGATATGATTGACATAAAGCATTGTATAAATTTAAGGTGTACTGCATAATGATTTGATGTATATGTATGTTGTGAAATGATTACCACAATAAGTTTAGTGAACATTTATCACCTCTCACAATTTTTTTTCATGTGCTGGGAACTTCTAAGATCTAGTCTTTTAGCAACTTTCAAACACACAATATGGTATTGTTAACTATAGTTACCGTGCTATACATTACACCCCAGAACTTACTTATCTTATAACTGGAAGTTTGTACCCTTTGATCACCTTCACCCAATTCTCCCATTCCTCCACCCCTGACTCTGGCAACTATCAATCTGTTCTCTGTATCTATGAATTCAGTTTTTTAGATTCTGCAAATAAGCAAGATCACACAGTATTTGTCTCTTTATCAGTCTTATTTCACTTAGCCTAATGCCCTCAAGTTTCATCCATGTTATCAAAAATCTCAGGATTTCCTTTTTATGGCTGAATAATATTCCAGTGTGTGTGTGTGTGTGTGTGTGTGTATGTGTGTGTGTCACAATTTCTTTGCTCATCCATTAGTAGACACTTAAGTTGTTTCTATGTCTTGGCTATTGTAAATCATGCTGTAGTGGACATGGGGGTGCAGATATCTACTTGAGATAGTGATGTGATTTCTGCCAGATACATACCCAGTAGTGGAATTGCTGGGTCATAAGGTAGTTCTATGTTTAATTTTTTGAAGAACCTTCATACTGTTTTCGACAGTGGCTACACCAATTTGCATTCCCACCAACAGTGTGCAAGGCTCCCTTTTCTCCAGCTCTTGCCAACACTCATTATCTCTTGTTTTTTGATAAATAAATTTGTTTCCTACTGCCTCTGTAACAGGTTACCACAAATTTAGTAGGTTAATGCAGCACAAATTTATTATCTTGCTTTTCTAGAGGTCAGAAACCTGAAATTGGTCTCACTAAGCAAAACCAAGGTGTCAGCCCGGCTGTATCCCTTTCTGGAGGCTCTAAGGTAGAATCTGTTTCCTTGTTTTTTTTCCAGCTCCTGGAGTCCACATGTATCCTTTGGCTCACATCCCCTTCCTCCATCTCCAAGCCAGCAGTGTATCATGTTCAAATTACTCTTGTACTCACACTCGGCCTTCCTCTTTTAAGTACCTTTGTGATTACATTCAGGGCCACTGTATGAGCCAGGATAATTTTTCCATCTCAAGATCCTTAAATTAATCACATCTGTATAGCCCTTTTCCATGTAAAGTAACATGTTCACAGATTTCAGAGATTAAGATACCGACATCTTTGGGAAGCCATTATTCTGCTTACCACAGGGATCCTTTCTGCTGGCTCGCCAGAAGCAGCAATAGCTATTTCCTAGGAGCAGCTGTGACCTAGATCCTAGAGGGGATCTGGAGCCTAGAGGAAGCTGTAAATTTAGTGGCATTCAGTGTTCTGTGACAACGGAGTCTTCATTTGATGGGTCCTGGAGTGGAAGTTTAATGTTTAGTGTGATCCCATTTATTCCCTCCCAACCCTTCCGTCTTTCTTTGCATTTTCCAGGTGCCAAATGCTCAGCTTTGTTTTTTTGTTTGTTTGTTTTGGTAGTTCTATGAGTTATTAAGTGTCCTTTCCATAAATTCCTTTTCTGCTTAAGTTAATTAGAATCATGATTATGGAAGAGAAGGGAGAGAAGGAGAGGGAATGAATGAGATAGGTGATGTTTGGGGATGGAAATTCCAGGCCAAACCCCCACAAAAAAACCCACCCCCCAAAAACACCCTCAAAAAAGATAATCAGCTTTTTCTGCTATTAAAAAAGCTTATCATTGATTTATTGAATTAATGTAGTGTAGATTAATCAGTTTTTAATGTTAAAGACTTTTTATCTAAAAAATATTTTATATGACTTATGTTTTAAGTAGCTATCTAGTTAAACCATACCATCAAAGCTCATCCAATGCAATATAAATTTTATTAACCTATACATTATTAAATCAATAAACTTATATATGTATACTCAGATCTATGTTACATAAACATTTACAAAACTTGCATGATCTAATTTATGTCCATTTCTTATTGTGATGGTGACCACAGAGCTTGTTCTCCCTTTCTTCTTGACATATATCCTTCTGTGAGAGGTAGAAAGGTCAATCAATTTATTTACCGAGGGGAGCCTGCTCACTTTCTCTTTACCTGTGGTCCTTTTCCTCTATTCTGTTGGCTCTGGGCCACCTCTTGCTATTCTCACATTGAAAACAGCAGGACGCTGTACACATCTTGTATCACTGTGTCCCTTTGCTCTGAGAACTGCCTCTGAAGCTTGCAAATGTGACCAGGAAGCAGTAGCTTCAAAAACAGAGGACTTCATAGGTATTTTGACTTGCATTCTAGAAATCAGGTAGAGAAAGTAAAAAACAAGAATCGGGTTGTCACTTTGAGGGGTAAAAAGTATAACTAGTGCACTGTGTTGTTCAGCTGAAACTAATTTTAAAAATGTTTATTTATCCGCCCCCCCCCAAAAAAAGAATCAAGCTGTTGATTGCCAGATTGCCAGTTATTTCTTGCTAATAAGACACATCTAAAATGAACGTTAATCAAGATAATCTGGTTCAAACTGCTCAGTTTACAAATGAGGAAGCTGAAGCCTAGAAAACTTAAATAGTTAGCTCAGGATCAATACATTTTTATCAGCTTCATTGTACGACTATATTTTTATTATTTCTGAAACTGTTTTTGAAAATAAAAGTGCTTAGTTTATTAAGTATGTTAGGTAACCAAAAATAAATTATTTTCTAATAATAATACTAGTACTTTTCTAATACTAATCTCAAATAATATTACATCCTAAATTTTCTCTTTCTCCTGACAATTTTATTAAAGGTAGCTCTAGAACTTCAGTTTATGAAATTAAATGATTAAATTAGTTTTATGGATCAATGAACATCCATGGTTTAAAACTAATAAATAACCATAGCAAACCTTCATTTACTTTGTATTTATTGTATTTCATTAATAATTATATTGCAACCCATACTGAATTTTCAGCAAGATTTTGCTTACAATTTACATTGAAGAATATTCATGGAGATTTCTTTTTTTTTATGGAGATTTCTATTGAAATATTATAAAGTAAACTTTAAGATAGTAATGAACCCTCAAAGTATTTACTAGATGGAAAAATTAAAATATATGAAACATTTTCATTTTGTCGTTAGTAGCATCATATATGGCCACAAGAGGGCAATCTATGAAAATAATTGAAATTCCAAGGAAAACTTTAGCAGCATTTAATATGTGGATGTTGCATGGTATCTTTGATCATGAATTTGGCGTTCTTGTCAGAATATATAAAAGGGACCCATTTTAACTACATAGTATTTATTTATTTTTATTGAACTTGAAAATTAAGACAAATTAAGCTCTAAATTTTCCTTTAGGCTGTGATATTGACAGCTATGCAATAGACACATGCCATGTCTGACACCGAAATAATATTGCATCCTTGTAGTAATGATGCTTTGGAAAAATAATTGTAATAAACCATCAATACTGTCCTAGGAGAGTGACAGTCTTTCAATGATAAAAATGACTCATTTTTAAAGGTTGTCATAGATTTTAATGACCCCTGCCTAATCTCTGATAATGTCAATTACCTACTTTCAAATATATCACATAAGACTGAAGGTGAGAAAATATCCCTTATAGATTTAAGACCTCTTTTGATAGATAAAAGTACATTGATTATGAATTTTGTCTCTATCCCTATGACTCAAAGTAATGTATAATTAAAATGGTTACATTTTATTAAATCAAAGAGAAAAAAGTGTTTAGAGGATAAAGAATGATTTGACATACTGATTACTTCAAAATCTCTGCTCACTCTAAACTCTTACCTCAGCAATTCCCAAAATAATGCATATCATCTAAAATGCTGCAGTTCTTATAGAAATAATGTAATAGTGTCTTCCAATTGAATTTCTGAAAGCAGGTGTCCTTTTTGATAGCATCACCTTATATCATGCCAAGAACATAATGTTCAGCACACAGTTTCAGCTTTATTAATTTCATTATTGTTTGCAGTACTCTGACCGTTCTGCCAGATATACTGCAGGGTGACTCCAACGGTTCAAGAGAAAATTTCTATTTATATCCGACACTGTGTCTATTTAGTTACATGCCTTAATTTTTAATATTGTACCATTTTTAAAGTTAATAAGGAGGTATATATAATACTGGGTTAAATAGTTATAGAATTACATTTTCAGGGGTGCCTCAGATCATGTGATTAGCCTTAAATTTGAGATTTTATAAATTGAAATAGGCTACATGCAGTAGAAAATATCTCTTGGATGAACAAAGGATAAAGCCTGAAAATAGCTTCTTTTTCAACTCATGGAGAAAAATTGTCAGGTAGCTTTAAAGTCCTTTTTGACCTAGGATGAGTCCTCCTCATGATCTTTAATGTTCCTGTAATTAGGTAGGATGTGTAAAGTACATTTACAAACTTGCTGTGAATGATATCAGCATCAGATGATCCTCACTGGGAAAAAGGGCAACAAAAACTAGGCTTACAGATTCTGCTCTGGAATTCTACCAACTAAGTATGGCTTTGTGGTTGGGTTTTAAAATGAAATCTAATGATGATTGCTACTGAGAATTAGCCATCCCTCTTTCTGTGACTTACACATTTTTCTTATTATCATAGATATCTAAGTGATAGCAGCTAAAATAATTCTGGAGAATGAAAATAGAAGAGAGGAGAAAAATCAGGACATAGCAATAATGCTTAGAAAAATGCCAGAGAATAATAGAAATAGCATATAAATGAAATGAACAAATATTTTATTTAACTACTTATATGTTGGTTGTTTTCAAATAAGGTGTCCAAATACAATCTTCAGAAGAACTCTCCTAGGTATGTGTTATTATAGCTAGTTTATAAAGCCTTAGAAACCATGACTTTAAAACTTAAAGATCTTGCCCAAGCACATATTATTTACACTGCACAAAGTAGCAAAGCCAGGGTTCAACTCATACCATTTGATTTCAGGGGCAATCACTAAACTACTGGAATACTTGAGATCAACACATTTCCTGGGTATTCACAATGCCTAACAGAAAGAAGAACCAGAGAGAGAAAGAACGTAAAAGGAGGGAAAATAGAGTAAAAGCAAAGAAAAGGGATGTAACTTGCCAGGATTGGATGTGGTGAAATTGGGTTCTGCATCTGAGAGGCACCAGAGCATAACTGAGAGGTAGAAGCCACTTCTCTACACTGACGCTGTCACTCAGCCACATTCTACCCTTAACCCTTATCTCCACCTGTGCTGTCAGCTCTGTGGTCTGTCATAAGCTGTGTGTCACCCCCGTCACCCTATGTGGTATGGCTGCCTCTCAGATGTTACAACTGTGTCAGTCATTCAGACTTCTCGTCAGGCGCTTTTTATTATCATTAGTATTGTTTTCTAAACTGAGAGATTTTTGCTAAGCTTGGCCAAGGAACCGAGAAAGATCACATGTCATGACAACGCTGTATCAATGATACCGGCCTTGGGCTTTGACTCACAGCCTTCATCTCTTTCCTGTCACACTGAGTTTTCCTGCCTTCTGGAGGTGTCATCCAAATGGAGTTAGATTTCAGTAATGCATCTGAGCCCTGGCTCTGAAGTCAAGCATGATTTTCTTGCCAAATGTCTTATTTTAGGATGTAAATAGTATAGGCTTTGAATTTTTCTTTCACAGCTCTTTCCAAGTGCTTAGAGCATGTCGATGCAAACTGGACATATTATAGACAAGCTTGACATCTCAGAATTAATGCGATTGATAAAGTTAGGCCCCAACCATAACCCTAGGTAAAGTGTGTAAGTGCACAAGTTTAGCACGTCGGCATTTATCCAATTCTCTATACAGGTTACATGAGATTCCCATGAGCTGAAGAGATACATTTCTGACATCCCAGAAGCCATCTGCTCTTTATGTAGAGCACAGTTATGTGTACATATATTGTATATTCAGACCGACATACATTATGTATGTATAATGTATAGTCTTAGAAAAATAAAATCACAGTTTTATTTATTTTAGAAATAGTAGTGACATGTCCCATACTGCCATAAATGTTTATTCAAACAACCATACTTTTGAGCCAAGTCCCCCTATGGCTCAACACAGCTCTTCGCAATACAGTGTTGAGCATGGGGTAAATTCTAGTACCACTTCAGAGAGTAAAACTGATTATATGAGCTGCGTTATAGCATCAATACCTCTATGTTTTAACAAACTGAGTTAATGTCATTCTACATGAAATTTCCCCAAATAGTCCCATTTTAACAGGCTAAGTTACTCTTAAAATTTTTAATACCATAGCTAAATGCAGGGCCTAGCCTTCAGTTTTACAAACTGATACCATATTTAACATGTGGAAAATATTTTAAATGTATGTGACCTATAACTTAGAAGTAGTTGCTTCTATCAAAATTCTGAGAAAGACCAAGACCAGTAAAGGAGTGCGTCATTGCCTTAGCTCTGTTTGCTTTCTATGATAAAATTTGGAGAGACTACTCTTGAATAGTTTATCATCATCCTTATCATAAGTAGATAGTATACTATATAAAATTGTGTCCTGGGACAAGTGCTAAAGCAATGCACAAGGTATAGAATCAGCCTGTCCCGGAACCTAAGGAGTTAATAATTAAGGAATGAAGTATATAGAAATTAACAAGCCTGCATCTACTCTATACAATTTCTGGATTTGCAAGTTGGCATATGATTGTCAACTACGTTAGAAAGAGTGTGTTTTGATGTTGTGCTTGTATGTGAAGCTCCGTCTTCTCACCCACCTGTCTCTTCCATTGTACCTGTTCCTTCCTATTCATCATTTCACGTGGAATTTTTTCCCTTGGCAAGGATAAGATCGATTAATCCCAATAACTGATTAGTACAAAATAAAATGACATGTGATTTACTCTGAAAGTATATGTTCTGATCAAGAACATAGTGAAAATTGTGTTTTGGTGTGTGTGTGTGTGTGTGTGTGTGTGTGTGTGTGTGTTTCTTTTTATGCACCGGATTGAATAGTGTGCAAATTGTAGCTGCATTGCTTACACAAGATAAAAGAGTACTTAGTAAAAATTGCCTTTTTAACCCCAATATCACAGTCGTATTTTCATCACATCTTAGGTGGAAAATGATGTGCTTAACACCTCTCTATTCAAAATAGACTCTAAACTCAAAAACATGATCTCTTTAGCTAACACATTTAAAATTTTTAAATTTCCATTTAAAAAGTTTTCTGGTGTCCTAATTTATGTAATTTTAAATCTAATTATTTAAGTGTCCTTGTATAAGTTCTTTTAACTAACATGTATCACTACATCACATGCTGTTTATCCTGATGTCTACAGTTATTTCTAACAATGCAAAAATTATGACAATTTATAATTAATCATTCAATAAATATTGTTTAACATTCTTCTAAGCATAGAAGATATATTCATGGCTAAGGGTCTTTGCTGTCATAAAGCTTACAGCCTCAATTTATAGATGAAGAAACAAAAATATAGATTTATCTGCCATATTTTTATGATTTAAATATCAATATATTAATGCTAAAAGTTAATCCATTATTCAGGCTCTTTAAGAAAACTCACAGTTAATTGACAGAGATGAGTATGCAAATAAATCTAATGTAAAAAAATGCAGTTATAACCTTTGTAATGAAACTATAAACAGAATGATCTGGGTGAATATGGGAGGGAGAAGTTATACCACCATGGCTGGAGGTTTGAGTATAAGAATGAGTAATTATTGCATAGACATTGATATTTTCATAAATGTTAAGTACAACATAGCAATCACACAAAGATTGACTGCAGCTAGGATAAACTGAGTGATTTAGAATGCAGGATTTTCATTTTCTCTCTATCATCACACACACACATGCATTTGCATGCTCACAACACAGTCCTTTTAAGAATTCAAAGTTGAATATTCGTTTCTCTTTTGGGTTACCCACAAGCTGGATTTTAATTACCGGTGGTTCTTTTAGCTTGTATACGTTTTTGTTTTGTTTTGTTTTTTAGCCTGCTTTGGCACACTTTTAATCAGAGTGGAAAAACCTACTGCTGCCTAACCATGTGTTAAGGCCCTCTTCCTCCCCTAATCACTCCTGATGATTATTGGCTTAGAAAAAATTAGAAAAATCAGTGATTTAACTTGCTTAGTGTGTTCTGATTACCAAATATCATTGTTTATATTTTCACCAAAAACACAGTATATTATGTATAATTTGAAAGTAACTGATATTTTTTTTCTAAAAAAGTGAATATATATTTTAGTGCCTCCTACCTACTGAAGTCTATAATCCTATGTAAAGTAGCTTGTTTAAAGTGGACATTTTATTGACCAGTCCAGAGAACACGGCTGACAATTTGGCTTGCGTATGGTAACTGGTATTCATTGATTCCACAAATATTCATTGAGTGGCTGTTTTATGCGAGGCACTGTTCTAAGCACTGAGGTTACAGCAATGAGCAAAACAAAATTCCCTGCCATTAGAGAACTTACTTAATTCTAGCAGGAGGGGAAAATGAGTTAGTTTCATTCCATGTTAGTTTTTGTATTTTTGGGTTTTTTCGGTTTTGTTTTTTTGCGTTGGGATTGTATAAGAAAATACCCAGAGATGTATGTAGATCATCGGGACCTTTGATTTGATGTCCTGAATCATTTTGACTTTGGGGAAGAGCCAGAAGTCGCACGGTGCCAGATTTGGTGAACAAGGTGGATGAGGACACACCGTAATGTTTTTATTTGACAGAAATTGCTGTACTAGAAGCGAAGTGTGACACGAATCATTGTCATGATGGAGGATGATTTATGGCACACTTTAAAACACACCTTCTCTCACCATAGCTCACACCCTTCGGACTGCACCGAACAAGTTGAAACTTCTTACACAATGTTACTAAAGTTCGACACTCTGCTTCTTGTTTTAAAGATCCCTGCCTTTCCATTGGATGGCACTCGGCAGCAGCATTCACCATATGTTTTGATCACAACAGAAAGGCTCCATGTCACACATTGCTTCTTGTATGGCAGTTTCTGTCAAATAAAAACATTATGGTGTGTCCTCATCCATCTTATTCACCGGATCTGGCACTGTGTGACTTCTGGCTCTTCCCCAAAGTCAAAATGACCTTGAAAAGTAAATGTTTTGAATCATTCAGGACATCAAGGCAGCCACAACAGCGCAACTAAAGACACTCATTTAACAGGATTTCCAGAACTGCTTCAGAAAGTGGCAAGAACGATGGGATGTGTTCTCCTCAAAGGGGAATCTGCCCCTGCAGGCTCTTGTGACTGTTGAGACCACCCTATGGGTATGCTGCTTGTGGGGCAAGCCATGTTGTGCTCATGTGTAGTCTGAGGCCGGCCTCTGGGCGTGTTGTTATTGGTGTCTTTGGGAGAGGCTCCCATGCAGGTAAATTTCAGCCTTGTCTGTGATTGGCCTGGGGCTACATGGTAGCAGTTAGAAAGCAATATGTGGTTGGCTGCTGCCTGTGATGGTCCTGGGCATGTGAGGATGACCTCTTTAAGAGCCAAGGCCAGCTGCCACCAGTATTGGACCTTGGACATCATAACCAAAGGCCCAGGATACCCTAGTTCTGTTGCCACCTGC
>NW_017731587.1:2235045-2237995 GCF_001890085.2 Hipposideros armiger
ATTTTATATATATATATATATATATATATATATATATATATATATATATATATGAAATGAAACGAAGGAAATAAAGCTGATTAAGGGAATAGAAAATTGCAGTGTGGGAATAGGGGCATATGTTTTACCCTCCCTTCAGATAAAGACTTCAGAAGTGTTGACGTTTGAGCAGACACTTAAATATCGGATGGAGGGGACCATATGAATATTGGGTGGGCTGGGGAGAAAGCCAGGCAAAAAGGAACAGCAATTGCAAATACCAAGGGGAGAATATGCCTGATAATGATATTTGAAATCACAGCTCACTAATCCCTTCCCCTGCTCTAGTTCCTGTCCCCGTCCTCTGCTCAATTTCTTTTCATTGCACTTGTTCCCTTCTGACATACAATGTAATTTATTCATTCCAATTTTGATGGTTTCTGTACTCCTTCCAACTGCAGTTGGAAGCTCTACAAGGAAGGGTGTTTGTCTATTGGGTTCACTAATGTTGCCTAAATGGTGAGAATCGCTTCTGGCTCATAGATGGTGCTCTGTATTAATTGACATTATATTCTGAGAACTGCAAGGAGACTGTGTGGCCAGTGGACAGTGTGCAGGGACAGTGTAGTGACATGAAGTAAAGACAGAGAGGGCCAGGGTCGAATATTGTATGGCTTTATGGGCCATACAAAGGACTTTGGAAGCTGTCGGAGATTTGAGAGTAAGAGAATGGAATGGTCTGATTCATATATTTACAGATTTTATAGGCAACTGTGCGAAGTACACAATCCACCGTCTTCTGGAGCTCCCAGTTGAGTGGATGAGCACACTGAGTGCTGATAACTCACCTACTGCAGACCTTAATAAGGGCCACAACTGGAGTACAGACTAGTTGAGTGAGAATAAAACAATTCTGGACTTGAGAAACTTCATAGATGAGGGGGCACTGGAGCTGGATCTTCAGTACGAGTAAAAAGAGAATTCGGGGCAACAGAGAACAAGTGAGGAAATGGTAACTGCAACGCTGTTGATAAAAGAAGAAATTAAGAAACTACGTTTGATTCCAAGTGACTGAAAGGGTGACAGTGACAGGATGTGCTTTACGTACATTATCTGGCTTAAATTTCACAACACCCTAATGAGTTAAAACCTATTTTAATCCCCACTTCTCTGAGAAGAAAACTGAGGCTCAGAGAAACTAAATCAGAGCTTTATTCATCAAGAAAGTAGAAGCATGGGGATTTGATTTTGGGGGTGTTTGATACTAGAGACCAGGTAGTGAGTTGACGATTTAGTAATAATGCAGTCAGAAATCAAACAAATGTTCAATTTCTTGCATCTGATCAGTTCAAATTAGTATTTTGTGTGACTAGGGCTGCCAGTTTACATAATTCTGTCCAAGAGACTGTAATCATGTTACTGATTATGTGCCCTTTTGATATCAAAACAAAGCATTTATAATAAGAATTTCTGCCTTTGTTATGAAATGTTAATATTTATGTTCCTTTCATTTATTTATGTGTGGTGAATGCCATGTACAAGGCAGACAAATTGAAGAAACAATGTATGCCCATAATTTATCATGACATAATACACTGTGAATTCTGGTCTGCATGGCCTCCTCATCAACAAGCTACAAAACTGCGATTTGACCATAGTCGTTAATTTAAGGAGGTAAAATCAACTGATTTGCTTGCATATCTAAGTTATGTTCTCTATTATGTGTATATTTTCATATTCTCCTTCTCTCCTACCTAACTGTTCAATTCATATCATTCCCCCACTTCTCAAACACTCCAGACTTCTTCCCTCAACCTGATTCTCAGCTGAGGTCCTTGCTTCCTCATTTACTGAGAGCTGGCACGAACTCCCACCACCACAATTACCACCAGTCTTCCACCTGTTACTGAAGATGGTGTCCTGTTCCTCTCTAAAGCCAGCCTCTTTTCTCATGGATTCTATCCCCTTTCACCTCCTGAAGGACATTGCTTCAGAAATTTGTCTCTTTCCATCCTACATCATCAGTGTGTCACCTTCCACTAGAGCCTTTTCCTCAGCATGGATACTTGTTCTAATTTCTCTCCCTCATTTCTTTGCCAGCCACTCTCCCGTTTCTTTGACTCCCTTTGCACCAGTATGCTTTCAGAGTGTTGTCGAGGCACACTATTTTCAATTTCTCTCCTCCCATTTTATCATAAACTTACTTTAATCAGGTTTTCCTCCCAAACCTCCACTGAAGCCTATCTTTACAATGCTAAATCCAGTGGCCAGGTCTCCGTTCTCATCTTTTGATCGCTTGGCAGCATTTGACACAGATGATCACCCTCGCCTACGTAATTCATGTTAATTCCTGGACTTTCAGGGCACATCCCTCACTTGGTCTTGCACCTATGTCAGATTGTTCCTACTCATTTTCTTTTGCCGGTCTCCCAGAACCCATATTGTTGGACTGCACGAGGGCTTGGACTTGGACGTCTTCTCTTCTCTATTTGCATTCACTTCCTGATGACTTCATTCCTTTTTTTCTTTTTTTTTTTTTGGGAGGGGGTGAGGTTTCAGCCTGCATGCCAATGCAGTCTCCAGATTTATATATTCAGCTGTCAATGTGACATCTCTATTTAGGTGACTACTAGAAACCTTGAACTCAACATGTACAAAACCGAGCAACTAAATTTTTCCCAAACCTGCTTTTCTCGCAGCCTTCTCCATCTCATTAGGTAGCAGTTTCATCCTTCCGCTGCTCAGGCCAAAAAGTTGAGCAACCACTTCGACCAAAGACCTTTCAGTTGTTCTGTGTTGCTTTCTATCTTCCACAGCCCACATCGGATACACCAGGAAAATCTGAATATGTTCATAAAATAAAAATATGTTTTTCATAAAATAGCCAGTCACCTAAAATGTTCTGATGTATGAAATCAATTGACTAATCATGCATTTATTAATCCCTTTATATTCTGTACCAAATTAAAAT
>NW_017731587.1:2238545-2247114 GCF_001890085.2 Hipposideros armiger
TTTTTTTTAAGCTGAGCCATCCTGCCACCTGTTGGCAGATCAGCGGCAGCTCAGCGCAGGCCAGGAATCGAACCGCTGTTGCTCAGAGCTCAAACTCTTGAGCAAGCTCTTAACCAACTGAGCCACTCAGCCAGCCCTAATTCATGTTTTTTTAAATTGTTGTATTATTTCAAGCTTGCCATGTTGCCATACTAAAAGCCCTCATGTAGAATTGGTTACTATCATGATTCTTTCCCTTGCATCCTATCAGTTAAGTCTATTTCTTCTGGAATGATATAAACAAAGCATTAAGATTAAAATGAACTATAGTAAAAGCATTAGAACATGGGGCTTTTTACTTGGAACATGCTTTTTTTTTCTTTAATGTGATATTTCTTCCAACGCTCTATGAATATGTGCATGGAGATGAGTTTATCTATGTGTGCAAGTGGGTGGGTTGAAGCATGTAAGTCTGCAATCTATTTTTAAAAATTTATTTTTAAATCTATTTTCTAAACCACTTAGGTAACATTCAATAAAATAATATGACTGGTTGTTAGAATATCTGGATTTATTCATCTATTTTCATTCGTTCATTCATTCATTTGTTCAAAACTTGCCTATTATGTACTGAGCAGTACACCCAGCCCAAAGTTTGAATGTTAAATATACCACCTATTAACTGGGAATAATAATAAGCATTTTCAAATTCTCAGGACTAGTCAGCAAGTCAAAATGAGATAATTAATATTAAAATACAATCCATGCAAAGAGAGAAGCAAAACCGCCAGAGGAAGATGTTTCAAGCATTTCCCAAATATTTACTGGGTGTCTTCTCTATACCATGTATTGTACTGGTCCTTGTTAGTGATAGACAGGAGGCTCCATATAAGGCATAACCTTTGCACACTAAGGAAGCATATTTTATCTCAAACTTGAGCTACAAATTATGCTTCCTGATTAAAACAAGAAAATCTAGATGCTGTATTAGCAACTGAAAAGTGTGTCCTGCTACACTAATTCTGGTGCATAGTTTCAGAGAACATATATGGAAACTGGACAGTAAATAGAGAATATAGACTTACCCAGAGTGGAAATATTTTGTTTGGTCACAAACGGCTAGGAATTTTACCAATTTCTTCGGAAAAGTGAAACTTAACAGCAAACCCCTACTGTACAATAAAGCATGGAGGACATACGAGTATCCGAGTTTAAGTTCAACATATAATACTCTATATGTAGTTCTCATGCCATAGAATGGACCCGATATTTATCCACTAACTCTCAGCAACCCTTTCAGGTATTATTATAAAAACTTGAACTATGTGGGCATCTGGTATTCAGAGTGCTAATTGAGGAAATACTATCCTGTCATAGAACTTTAACATCATTTCTGTGAAACCAGGTTGATGGCATATATTGCAGAACATGCGATAAACATAATGAAATAATGAAATTTATGAGTTGTAGAATTATAAAGTTCTAATCAATTAATATTTTTCTGTTAAAAGACCAAAACAAAACAAAATTCAATCCTGAAATTCATACAATTTAATATTTTTAATTTACATAAAGGCATTCATGGAAAATTATAATACATTTAATATTTGTGGAAAATGCGCTTTAAGCAAAGAAAAGCTAAAGTAAAAGAGAAAAAGGAATACAGAAATAAGATGCCACTTTAAAATTTTCTAGCTTCAGTTCTAAAGACAGTATATAGGTAGGTATGTATGTATATGTATAATATGTATATGCATGTGTGAATACAAACATACATTCATGTTTGTCTGTATATGTGTATAATGCACATATAAATACATGCATACACATACATAAATATACACATCTACATGCATGCCTAAATCTATACACATACAGATTATGTAAAAAATTACAGCACCTTATGATCATGTGGATTAAAGCAAAAATTGAATATTTTTTCTTGTTATAAATGGAAGCTTGTAAATCTCAATTTCAGGTTCTTTTTTTGGGGGGCATATATTGTCTTGATTTATTTCAGACATCCTCAATGAGTGATTTGTTAGCTAAAGAAAGCACTTGAACTTGGAGAAAGTCTCTAACGCAGAAATATTTTTGTCTGGTTGGTTTTGGTTTTTGGTTTGTTTGGATCCTGCAACAGAAGATCTCACTGCTAGGATTGATTACACCTAGTGGATGGAGATTCTCATTGGCTTACTACAAAATGCAGAGTTTCCTCTTGGTTCACCTGCCCTTCATTTTTGTTCTAACTGTTAAAGGTGTCTGGCACAGCAGCACTTCTCAGTAAGAATTTGTTGAATAAATGAGTGAGTGAATGAATGAATGAACGAACCCTTCAAACTTGTATAGATTCAGCTGTGACTGACAGGTAGTAGGAGACAGAGAAACAGGATGTAAAAGCAAACTTAGTGTTTGGGCTATATATGTAGGCTCATCTTTGCTGCATTTGGTAGAACTCGTGATATAAGGAAAAGAATACAGAAATAGACATGCATAAGTATTAATAGATAGATAGATAGATAGATATGATAAATAGATTGATAGACAAGTAGATAAATAATCTAGCTGGCAATATATACTTAACCAGCTTCCATTTGCCATCCATATGGATTCACTAGGATATGTTGCCCATCTGGGCTGCAAATTTCACTCCATCTGGCATGACTTCTAACTGAATGGTTAGCTATAAAAGTCCTGGTTATCCTATAGAGCTATGGTGTAATATGGTGTAAATTGTAGTGATATCCCTCCCTTCTCTTCCTCCTCTCCTCTGTCTTTCTCTTTTCTCTCATTTTTGCTCTCGCTCTCACTCTCCTAGTCTTTGTCCAGTATGACATTTTCTTTTCAGTGTATTCCTTTAACTCCCAAAAGTCTTATCATTCTATCAAATTTTTGAGCTTATTATCCAATATCCATAAATGAATGAAAGCAAATTTATAGAGTTTCTTGTCTTGAAGCAGAATATCTGCAGTTATTTGATTAAACAATTATGTTGAAGTGATGGAAAACTAATATTTGAGCTGAATCTTCCTGACAGGATATAAAATAGTAGGCTCTAAGGTATTTTTTGAACTTTTTATAAAACCAAGCTGATAACATACATTTTTGAAGGTTAAAGAGTAATTATTTCCAGAGGCAGAAGAATGTATTAGTTGACTTCTGGGAATCTTCTCCATTAGTCTATTAAAAACAAGTGTCTGATTTCAGGACTTTATTATACACATTTTTAAGAATGTGCAATTTAGTTATCCTTTCACTTTTTCATTTTCAATTTCTTTCTGTGAAAATTCAAGTGGTTGAGATGCCTGGTTTTAAACTTTCTAGAATTCATATTCTTAATTTACTTTTCTTGGTGAAAGATATATCTTGAGAGATTTGGGGGATAGTCTGTATGTAGCAATTTAAATGGACATATTATTTACCCTTCATGTGGTAAACATTAGCCTAACTTACTGCTACCATGAGCATATTAAATTTTGTTTCACATAGTACTAATATTGCACAATATATTAATACTTTCACTTTCAAGTTAATACTTAAAGTAGTCTTAATATAAATAAAAAGGAATCAAACTAAAAAGGAAGTTTCTTGACAAGCCAAAATACTCTTGGAAAAAGCTATTTGAAAAACTAAAAAAGATGTCAAAATATATTAAACAGAAGTGTGGAAATATGACTCTACATTTCATATATTTTTTGAAAGAAGTTCTAATTTTACTTGATTTCATAGAAATAGGGTGTTGACCAGATTAAGTCTCTTCACTAATTTCACTTGAGAAAAATGTTTATTCATGAAAAAACACATCTAGGACAAGTCATTCCACATCCAGGACAAACAAATCAAAGGTTTGCTGTGAAATGAACAGCTCTGCCAGTGGCCGGGAAAGGCTGTTACACTACCCGCCCCCACCAATGCCAAAAGGGATGAAGAAACCAAAACTCAGAGAAGGCCCAGGTTACATCAGTCATTAGCATTTATTAAACTGCATTTCGTTTGTCTTAACTAGTTATCTACCTCTTATTAGTTGATGTCTCTCCCACCAGATTTAAAGTTTCTTGAGGACAGAGACTGTATCTTTTATAATTATGCCTCCAGGGCCTGGAAATAGTACCAGCTCTCTACAACTATAATGGACAAGCAGGATTTTATATCCTTAGCAACTTTCAGACCTGGACATGACCTCCTCTATATCTATCAGGCAGAGAGAGAAAGTTGAGTTGTCTCCAAATAGGTCTTCAGAAAAGTGAAATAATGTCATTATAAATAGCCTTCATAGAAAAAAAAAAGTTTGGGGAAGAATGTATATTCTGGCAATTTTTAGCAATATTTAAAATAAAGCACTCTACTTATATTAATTATATATGAATTCTGTTTCTTTTTCCTGCCTCTTTTAACATTAATTCCTGATGGCTTCTTCCCTTTCCCACACAAGAAAAATGAAACAGACATATTCTTATTGGCCCAAAAGCTTCAGAATTCCTGGCCAAAATAGTTTGCTGATTGATACAAATTCAGCAAATATGAGATTATACCAGGATTATGTAATATACCAGAAAGTGGTTTTATTGGCTCCTGTACAGTAATCATGAGAAATCTAGTGAATTGTCTGCTCTAAATTACGTTAGAACCAATTTACAGGTAAGCATAAAAGTACATGGATGTTATATTCACACCACTATAATCTATTTGACAAACGCATTTTTCGTTTAAAACCCGGGTTGCTAAGAAGCTTCACAATTGTTTTGGAGATGTTATTTCTGCTTACAGCTCTTTGAGGAGCACAAGTTATGGGCCCCACTAAGCACAGGAGAACATGTGGTCCCAATAAATATCTTCAAGTGAGAAGAAGGCGAATATCTTACATATATCACTGATTACCACAGCTGGTATGTTTATATAATTATTTTATTTGACAATCATTGGAGTGAGTCCTATCTGGGCTAAGAAATTAGAGTGGATAAAAATAAAATAATATAGCTGCTTAAATAATTATGAAGAAAATGAAACAATTTTTCAAGTTGTTATCTATAGTGATAATTAGAGATATAGTCAAGGGGACGAATAGTTTTAGCAAATTGGTTTTTTATACAGGAGAAAGAAAAATACACTTAAAAAAATCATTTGTTTGCTCAAAACACAAAAGCATAGGAGCAGGTCAAAGGGAAATGGGGGTCAGCCTGAAGGACTCCCAGTGGGCAAAGCTGGGACAACGGCAGCATCAAAATAAATTGTATTATCACCCATAGTTTAAAATAAATCTGCCTGAGTCCATACTGATATAAATCAATGAAAAAATAATCAGTGGAGAAGAGGCACATTTTCTGTACAGAAAAATCCCATTTACTATACATGTAGTTACTACCCTCCTCCAGGAGGAAAAGCTTAATTTCACCCCTCCTGATCACCTCCTTAATGGTGCACTAGGCTTAGTGATTAACTTCCAAAGAATATAGTATGCAAAGGGAAAAAATAGTAACTTTGCAGTAGGAAAACCTGGCAAGCCCTACCCAAACCACTTGATGGAAGGTTAATATCACCAGTGATATGTGGATGTCAGGTATCCAATGATATGATGTGATGAAAAGGACACTTCACCTCTGTGGTATGCTCCCTCGAAACCCATAGCCCTAGTCTAATCATGAGGAAAACATTAAACAAAACTAATATAACCATCAGAGCAGGGCATATCCTATAGGATACTTGGCTTGTACTTTTTTAAATAAGTTTTTTGGGGGTGACTTTGGTTAGTTAAAATTATATCGGTTTCAAGTGTACAATTCTATAATACATCATCTATATATTGCATTGTGTGTTCACCATTCTGAGTCATTTCTCCTTCCATCACCATATATTTGACCCCCTTTACCCTTTTCTACCATGCCCCTCCCCCCTTACCCTCTGGTAACCACTAAACTGCTGTCAGTGTACGGGAGGTTTTGTTTGTTTATCTTGTTCATTTGTTGCTGCTTTCCGTTTTATATCCCAATTATCGGTGAAGTCATATGGTTCTTGACTTTTTCTGTGTAACTTATGTCGCTTAGCATAATAATCTCAAGATCCATCCATGTTTTCGCAAATAGCAGTATTTCATCTTTTCTTATGGCTGAGTAATATTCCATGGTGTGTATGTACCACTTCTTTATCCAATTATCGATCAAAGAACACTTTGGTTGTTTCCATGTCTTGGCCACCGTGAATAATGTTGTAATGAATATAGGGTACAAAAATCTTTACAAATAAATGTTTTCAGATTTTTTGGCCAGTACTGTTTAATAGTCTTCTAAAAACTAACAAGACCATTAAATAAAAAAACAAAACAAAACAAAACAAACAAACAAACAAACAAAAAACAAGGAAAAGCTGAGAAGCTGTCACAGACCAGAGGAAACTGGGGAGATATGAAATCTAATTATACTGGGCTGGGACCTAGAACAGACACGGGACATCAATGGAGAGACTAGTGAAATCCAAGTAAAGTCTAGCATTTAGTTAATAATAATGCACCAATATCAGTTTCTTAGTTTTGAAAAATATACCACAGTAATGTAAGATGTTCACAATTGGGGAGGCTGGGTGAGGGATGTCTGAGAACGCTCTGTATTATCTTTGCAACTTTTCTAAAAAACTAATATTGTCCCCAAATTAAACATTCATTTAAAAATTATCTAGTTTTTTCTTGTTTGTTTTTTTGTTTGTTTGTTTTGTTTTGTTTTTTTACTAGTTTGCTAGGTACACAATTACCTACTTGCATAATTTACCAGAATGTAGGAATCCCATGTCAGGAATTGAGAATCATTTTTCTGCTTTACCCTCATTGACACTATAAATTTGAATCATAATTGGAGAATCAGAAGTACAAATGAATTAAGTTTTAAGAGCCCATCGCCATCATATTCCTTTTATAGCCTTCAGGTTCAAAGCAGGTAGTTTCTGGTTGTTGAAAATGTATTACTGTGTCATTTTAGATACATTCACAAAGAAACACTTTTGGCTCATTCTTGCCTCTGTCCTCCTGAAGTCTCCAGCAACGAACCATGTGTAAATGGAACATTTATTTTTACCTCTCAAAAGTGTAGAGTCATCTGGATATTATCTTTTATACAGACTAAATAATTCTTAAAACACATAGAAAAATAACATGCTTTGCCATGCAGCCTAGATGTTTGCAATTAATAATGTTGGATCTTAAGTCAAAAATCTTTATGTAGCTAAAATATATTTTATTGTTTTCTATATATGAGAGATAAAGTTGTGATGTTTTTAAATGTACTTTTTTAAGGCATTGACTATGAAACAATGATTTTTGAGTTAAGATGGGGGAAATAGAATAGTGATTACTCTCGTGTCATGATGTTCTTTAGGAGTTCAGAGAAGTATATATATTTAGTACATTTTATTTGATAATATGCCTAGTTTTATATAGCCTTACTTAATTGTATGCCTGATGCCTCAGTGTTTTAGCCAGCTATAATATGCTTCAATCTAAAAATTAAGAAAATAGAAGAACTCTACTTTCAAAGAAAGTGCTTTGTGCAAAAATTGAAAATCTTGTTGAAAACACTGGGAGTAACAAAGAGTTTTGGAAACATACAGCAATAAGAATGATAGACAAATAATTTGTTACTAAATACAGCTTTAAACATGCTTCAGGTTAGTCAGAAGAGGTCCTCGAATTACACTGTGTACGCGTCCCTGAAATGAAACTGTATGTTATTGGTTAACCAGGATATTTAGCATAATCACTCTGCTAGACTGTGGTGGAGGGAGGTGATTATCACTGAGAACAGATGGGCAGGTCCACAGCACTGCCAGATTCTGCATAAACTCCATTTATTGTTGGTTCTTGCTTTTTTCCCTTCTGTATTACTTTTTTTTTTTTAAACATTGTGTGTTCTAAAGAACTAACTGCATAGAAAGTCGGTGGCTGATGACCTTTCATCTTAGATTTCAAACGTAGCAGAAAGATTGAAAATGTTATTACTGTGTATCTATGAAGGATGGGGCAGATTGCATTTTACCCTCCAGCCTCCCTCAATGCATGCACAGATTTATCTGTCCGCTAAGCTCCCTGCTCTGCATCTGTAGCTCCTTGTGGATTATATTGTCTCTGTGATCAGAAATGATTTTCTCGGATATGAGCACCGTTTCTGGCTCCCCTAAAGTGCATCCTCCTAATGGGATCCGGTTTTACACTTTTCAAGTAAGTGTGCTTTAAATGGCTTCACTGCTTAAGTTAATATGTAGTCAAACTTTTAATAGAGGGAAATATAAGGAAAGGAAAACTGCAAAGCATTAACAAGGATGTAAGCAATGGATAATGTGCATGTTAATCTATGCTTTAAATATGGAAATAAGATGGCATTAAGTCTGTGAATTCAAGCAAAATAGTAGTGAACATTTGATTTTCATAAGAATTTCAAATTTTTTAGTGTCATACTTGAGGATTTGTGAGATGTCACTTAATATTGTTATTTATGGCTATAATATGGTGCACATTATAGAGTTACTCCCTTTATATATCACAGAGAGAGTAGAATTAAAAGACATTTTATGGAACTTTGCAAACTATGTCCTCTGGGATTAGAAAAAT
>NW_017731587.1:2252754-2257686 GCF_001890085.2 Hipposideros armiger
TAGCAGGTGTTTCAGCAGGTGGACCAGCATGTTGAAACGCGCTTACTGGTGTGTGGGAAAGGCAGAGGTTAGTGTAACGGCGAATAAGCTGGACATAGGAAATGACTAAAAGTAAAATGCACAAACTCCAGAATATAAAAATACATTTGATTGTCATCCTCTCAGGACCTTGAACTCAAGATTTGAGGCCTTGGACTTCAGCGAGGACTGACAGGCTTGTATTTTCTGTTTAGTTAGAATATTGGATTGTGCCTTGGCTGGGTGGTAGGACCAGAGCAGAGAGAACAATTTAGTAACTTTCCAAAAATATCCAGCAAATTATCATGATTGCCCTGCTTCACAGATGAAAACAATTGATGCTCACAAAAGGTACCCAAAGAGCCGTTAATAATGCGGAGAGTAAGTATTATAGTTTCTGTCTGAATCCAGGGATATGAAAGCCAAAAGTCCATGCTGTTTCCCCTATATTTTACTACCTAGAGTGTTGATGGTTAAATACAGCAGCAAAAGTATTCCAAGCTATACAAGTTCTAATCGCAGTGATCTGTTAATTAAGAAGTTTATAGAAATTTGGCTTCACCACTTCAAAACATTGTACTATAGACTCATTAGGTTTTTAAACATAAGGTGTTCATTTAGTTACACCTCCTTATTTTGTGTTTACTGACACAATATTGCCCTAGTTGGAAAAACATGTACATAGTAACCAAACGGTCAATAAACTTATATCCTGGAATTGCACTGAAAGAAAAGAAGGGAAATTGAGGGGGGAAAACCTTTCCTAAATACACACCTTTGTGAATTTAAGAATGATCTCGGCATCGGTGGGGCTAACCATAGAAATCAATGAATAGTCCCTGGGGCTCCATATAGGAAATCATAACTCTTTCATCTGCAAAAGTTTCTGCTTAATAGAAATCTGCTAGGCTCTGTGTTCCGAGTATGGGCTCTGTGTCCTTGTTTTTACTGTTAAATCACTAGCATCAAGCAGAGTGCCTGGCACATAGCCATGATTACTAAATATGTATTGAGTTGAATTACAAATTGAATAAAAGAACGTCTTGCTCTGTATTATGTAGGCATTGCTGGTATTCTCGTTTAGAACGACCTCCCCACAGGAACACGTAAGTAATTGTAAGATTCCCAGGCTGGAGTTCACAAGTATATTTCACCTAATTCACCTATGCCTAGATGAAATAGCTCTATATTTCAGGTAATGCCTGGAGGGGAGGGAAATTGGAAATAGGGAAATGATTGAGGAAACTCTTGCGATAAAGCATTTCATGCAGTGAACACAGTGCCTGTTGGGTAATCAGAGCGTAATAAGCAGCAGCTGCAGCAGCAGCTAGCAGCCAGAGGTGTGGTCTGCAGACCACAATGGAGATGCAAGAATGTGAGCCAAGAGCAGTGAAGGATCAGGGAAAAGTTGTTAAGAGATACATTCAAAAGAATGCATTAACTTAGTGAATATAAGAGACAAAAGAGCAAAAGGCAAGATTACCTCCTAAGGTTTTTGTGAGGGAGACAGGAATGTACAGGAGCCGCTTTGGAAAACAATATATTGAGTTCAGTTTTGGACAGATTGGGTAGACAGTTGGAAACACAGGTTTGGTTCTCAAGAGAGAAGTCTGAGTAGTAAATGTAAATGTGTGAGGCATCTGCTTACAGGGTTTGGAAAGCTATAGAAATGTATGAAATGACCTTGGCAGAGAATGAGGAGAATGGGACAGGTGGGATGAGATACAACGTATCCAGAATTATCATCATTTTGACTATGTGAGCTTGATTTATTTTGCAAACACATTTTGGAAGCTTCTTTCTTATCACTAACCTTGAATATCATTCCTGAACATAATTCAAGTTCGATGCTTCTGGCTCTCTATGTGTGTTTTTGCTTTATTTTGTAAAGGAATTTTGGATGCTAATATTCCCTTTCAAACTCCTCCTGAATATCATCCCTGAACCTTCATTCAAGTTAAATCCTCCTATCCTTTCACTTCCATAAAGTAAATACTGTAATGTCCATTGTACTATTTATTATACTACACTTAGTTCTTCACTTATCCCTCTCTACCATTAGTCTGTGAGCTTCTGGAGAGCATAAATTGTATTTTATGTAACTACTGATATTTACTTATTGACACTTAGCTTTGTGTCTGTCAAACAGAAGTTGACTGTGCTCTTAGATTGAATGAATGAATTCATGTTTAAATTGAAGACTGCCTAAAATTAACTATTTTTTATTCATTTATGAAGTCATTCAACACACCGTATTGAGCCTCCCCCATTATGCCAGGCTTTAACAATGGTGAGCAAAACACCTGATTTCTGCACTCAAAAATCTTAAAGTCAACTCAAGCAAAATTATTCACAAATCACAATAACTCATTACTTGCTTCTCTAGAATAGACAGACAAAATTGCTTTGACTCTAAAAGAACATACAGACATTATTATTATAGCTTAGTCATGTCAATTACATAATTCTATTTCCAAATCTACTTTTAATTCTAGTTCACAGTTAATTTTTCTGCTGTCACCCTGTTGGTGATGATGATATTGCATAATGGTTAAGAGAGTGTTCTTTGGCATTAAATACATAGTTCAAAACAAGGGTGTGGCTGTGAGCAAGTGGAATTATTTCTGTATTTTCACTTTCATTGACTATTGTAAAAGAATAAGAGTAGGTCATGAGAGCATCATGAATACTAAAAGGATTATTTGTGAAATGATGTATAAAGTATTTCCTACCAGTAAAGATGGTACTGAATCTAGAGTAGCTATTGTTGTTTTAATGATTAATGCACTTTCTAAATAATACATGATTTATCCTACAAGTGATGATTTTCAGTTATCCTAAAGTTAGAAAAAAATAATTCTAAGGGAACACATTCATCACTTTAAATACTTTAGTTTAAATATTTCATATATAAGGGAGCTTATTAAATTATATTTAATTAACTTTTCAAGATCTTAATTTTATATAAATTTTTTTGTTCTTATAGAATGTAAACTTTCAGAGCATTGATATTAAATATCCTTTTGAAAGTATACGTGATTTATAAATACATTCTCTTGTATTTTCAAAATGTATGTTTTAAATTTACTTTTAAGTTTAGTTTGTATCTTCATTTTGATCTTTATTATCATATCAAGTTTTACACACATACAAATGCAAATTTAAAATAACCAGTTNCATTTTTCTATTCAGAGGTACCTGAACACTGGTTGATTCTAACACCCAGTTTGTACTATATGTTTAGTAAATTAGTTATCACCCAAAATTAAGTTCCATAGTGTAGTTGCCTAGAATGCCCTTTGATTGATAAAAATTAAAAGTAAATGCTACTAGAAGAAAAGATTATTTATAATATCTGTATGCATTAAAACTGTCCATTTGTGGGTCTCAAATATGTACAAATGGGAAATTTACTTTAAAACAAAATCAAATGGATATACAGAGGGTGCCAAAAAATATATACACATTTTAAGAAAGGAAAAGTCTGTATTAAAATTGTAATATTCAATATATACTGATAATAAAAAATGACTACAAGTCATGTGTATACTTTTTTTGGCACCCCAATATATAATATATAATATAGTATATATGAATGCAGTAAATTCTCCTTAATTTTATGTCTACAAAATGATGTCCCAACATGACTTTATAGATAGCTCTATTTTTGCAAATAAACCACTTATATGCTTTACTAAACCTCTAGATTGGTTAATCATCACTTAATGTGTTAACCTTCCTGGAGGTATTGATGATTAACACGCTACCCCTCATTTCCTGGAGGTTAACTATCTTAACCTGGTGGTTTCCAAACTGTGTCTGCACAGCCCTGAGGTTTCATGGGAGTTTGCCAGTAGTGGCTAGAGACAGTACGGAAGAGGAATCCACTCTTCTGAGGCCCTCAATGTTGCCTTATTCTATAATTCCTTGCTCTATGCAAGTTTTCATGAACAACAGTAACAAAAGGCAAAACAAAAGGAAGTTTGTAAACCACTTCCTCAAACCAAAGCGATTCATTTTTGACAGGAACACTTTCATCTATTGAACCCATAGAGGAATTACTTCGGTTTAAAACTCATTTCTTTGCCATTTAGCCCTAGCATTAATAACATTAACTGCCAGGACTGTGTGCAAAAATGGCCAACTCTGTTGCCTTCTGGTGCCCACTGGAGACAAGAGAAAGACACTTTATCCCAAAATACGAAAACATAGTACTTTGCCATTTCCATATTTAAACTATTTCATGTATCCCTTAAAGGACAAAATTCATCTCCCTAATTGGCATAAAAAGCCCTTTGTGGTCTGAAGCACATGCTACGTAGTGCTTTACTTTGCTTCCCAGAAACTTGTCTGTATGTTTCTGTTCTCTTTGCCTCTTCATTGAAACAGCCCACTGGAAAGCTGTTTTTACTTAAAGATTCATCTCAAGTGCCACCTCCCTCATGAAGCCTTCACTCATTCACCTCATTTCTGCATGTTTTATTAACTACCTTTTCTTAGATCCTTTGCCTGTTCATACCACTATTAAAGCACTTTTTATGCTTTGTTTTAATCCCCAAGAACATTTTGTCAATCCCTAGGACATGGATACTGTCGATATCTCTGTTTAATACACCTGAGACATATATTTGAAAGGTAAATTATTAAAATATGAACATTCACACAATAAGCAACAAATTATTTTTCTTTTTAGTATGTAGGTAGTTGGTGAGGTGTAACTATTAATATGTATCATTAAAGAAAATATCTAAAGATATATAAAGGTAAATTTGTTTAATGCCAAGCCTTTGTGTACTACTGTTGAACTCTTCAAAATAGGTAACAATTTCTTGAGGAATCAAGAAAAGCTTTAATTTTATTGTTTTAAAAATACATTTCTATGGCAGCTAGACAAAACCTTCTTGAGACTTTCTT
>NW_017731587.1:2258285-2259658 GCF_001890085.2 Hipposideros armiger
AGTAGAAACTCAGTAAGATGGATGATTTTCTGTGTTCTCCAAAAGTCAAAATGATTTATAACATAAATATAACAGTGAGTTACAAAGCTGTTACCTGCTAAATGTATCTCAACTGCCTGAGAATAAATCAGCCATCCATCTAGAAAACTGTTAAGTCTAAACTAAATCAGATTCTGCCTCATTTTTATCCTCGAATTGCATTTTTCAGTACTAAGGTTTACTCTATAATTGTCATGTCATTATTACATGAAAAGGGAAATTGAACCTCTTCTCTCTGTATATTTTACATTTTGAGAACATAAACATCCTGCCATTTAATTATTTTAGCTACATAGTTATAATATTCTGAAAAAAAAACCATAAAGACCCAGAGAATTAATAGAGTCTGAATTCTTTTAAGAGTTGGCTCTAAATAAATGCACATCTTATGTATTAAAGTCTCTTGCCTTTGCATACTAGAAGCAGTAGCTATAATTACTTTCTTTTTCCCCATCTTATACTTCTATTTTTAATCCTGTCTCCTCTCCTGCTTTACACTGATGTCTACTGATAGTGCAAGTCTCTGTTATTACAGAATATATTTGCTTCCCAGTGGCGATATGCGTATTGTGGCAGTGACTCAAAATGCAAGTGCCCTGGGGCTGTTCTGCAGAATTATTACTTTTTTTTTTACTTCTCCATATACTGAGATATAAATGCTCTTTACAATATCCTGTAGCTGACTCTTTGGGGCAGCTTTTGACATTAGGTATTCTACTTCAGTCTCTTAAAGTTTAAGGGTCAGTAAATTCCATATGCTCAGTCATGACACAGGCTCCTTCAGTAAAGGTCTCACTGACACCTTTCTTGGCAGATGATTTTCTTTGAAAACACACTTGAATGATTTTTAACCACTCAGTTTGTTGTTGTTGATGTTATAACAATTCGGGGAAACACTCTAGGATTTCAGATAAAGTAGGAATGCTGGCAAATATGAACTCTATCTCCTACATTTTTAATTCATAAAATGATATTTGATCTTGACATTTATAATAGAAAATGTGTTTAACTTTTAGTTGCTATTGTTTGTTTTTGGTGGAAGAGAAGGAAGAAAGAAAGATGGTTTTAAAGCATGAAGGTAAATGTTTATAAAAATTGACTCTGCTTTTATTTTCAAACGCACAGAATTAAACATGATCATTTTATTTATTTATATACTTTAATCTATTTTAAGGCCATATATTTTCTTTGGTGGAAATACAGTTATAAGAAATGAGGCGCTGTAAAAGCAACATATCACTTCTCGAAAAATGTATCTTGTGAAAATGATTAAATTTTCCAAAGTGGTTCTCATTACGGAATGGCATAAATGCATTTCTGAAATGATTCTGCAT
>NW_017731587.1:2265133-2302654 GCF_001890085.2 Hipposideros armiger
AACCCAGTTCTTATAGCTGAAATATTTACATTTTTAATTATGTTGGGAAAAAATACAGAGCCTTCATAGAAAACAACATTATACTTAGTTATTTTCTATCAATAAAATCAATGCAAATATGACCGTCCTGAGCTACAATGTCATGTTACACTGTTATATAGCATACTGTTTCTTTTTATCCCATACTTTTGTTTTGCTTATTTAGCACATCATTAATCTGCTTTTTCTAAGATGATCCATCTTTGAAGTTACAATAGGGCTATAGGACGTCACAGGGTTACTTTAATTCATGCATAAAGAATAAAATGTTTTAACAACAATATAATGCAGTTCAAATATTTGCATACACATTTCATTCAGGAAACATTAATAACTTATTTTACATGCAGTCTATAGTTTTAAGGAGCAATTATTGCGATACATAATAGGTCACTAATGCATTTTGTACCAATCTTTATGTTGAGAATATGTTGATTAAACTTGCCATTGTGACTATAAAGCATTAATTATCTGACCGAAGATAGGTGATTAGCCTCATTATCTTGTGTGTTTGTATGTGTGTGTGTGATTGTTGATGTTGCTTTCTTTGTTTATTTGATGGAAAGAAGTCATAATTAAGGACATAACTTATTTTTGTAAGGATTTGAAAAGAAAAAATTAAATATTCCTAAATTTTAAATAAACATATTTATTCAAATTTAATGTCCACTAAATCCTATCAGGATCTATACACTTCATGTATACTTTATGTAAAACTTAGATGTTCCATTTCAATCTGTTTTATGCTTTACATTACTAGGCTATTTAATCAGCTTCAATTTTTCTTTCCTTATCTAATATTTCTTCTGAAGTTATCACTATTGAATACTAAATGTTCTTTAATCAATAATGATGTAGTATAGCAGTTTGAAGTCATACAGACCTGAGTGGTAGTCAGTCTCTGCCATCTACTGGACAGGTAACATAACCTTTCTAACTTCAGTTTTTTTTTCATCTGTGAAATGGGGGAAATAGAATTACCAATCTTAAGGGACCCTCATTAAGGCCAGTTGAGGTGCTTACCATGCGGCTCTTCATGAACAAATGGAAAACAGGTATACCTAAAGCATTGTCTTTGTTAATATTATTAAAGTATCAAATATTTGAATGAAATACTTTGTTTCTCAAAACTATAATTACTTCTTACTGTCGATGCAAATTCTCTCTGGGAATTGAAATTGGACTTTCAGATTTTATGTTGTTGACTACAGTTTATTTTATCCCTCCTCTCTTGTAGAGTGGAGTCAAAGATCCTTAGTATTGTTATAGAGATTTTCAAGCTTCAGAATACATAGTTATCCAAAATGTAGGCTTCCAAGTGCCACCTCCAGAGATGATTTAGGAAATCTGGAAAGGGCCAAGGAATATTCTTTTTAAATGGAATTCCAAGTGATGTCTATGCGGAAATGTGACAAACTGGGAAACAGTGCAAAAAAGATGGAGAATTTTTAGCACTATAAAAGGGACTTTGTATATGAAAGGTAACTGATGAACAGAGGCTAAATATCCACAAGGCTTTCCACTAGTTTTAAATAATTATCCTGTTTTAGAAAGACATGCTCTTGATTTGTTGTAATGAAAGCATTTAGTTATTTCTTTCTTGAGCCAATTTTTAACTCCAATTGATGTATGAATTGTGAGGATTCCAAACTACTACTAAAAGACTCTGATTGAATCAATGATTGGCCCTCAGAAATGATAACGTTTAGCTTATTCCTCTTTTAGGACATATGTTTGTCATGAAATTTTCAAATTCAGACTTAATATATTTCCATGTCAAGAATGATATTCAGCTGTTTTAATTAATGATTTATCTGTCACCTAGAAACTGTGTAAAATCAAATAAAACCTTTAAATTATGTGCTACAGTAAATAACTTTTCAAATTAGAGCTTGATTAAAATAATACATGTTCATTAGGAGTATTATGTGGTTGCTCTTCCTGTATGACACCATTTTCAAATATCAACAATACTTCCTCCTTGTGTGTTTGGTCATTATCTTTATGCCTTTCGCTGAATCTCAGTATCAATGCCTACAAAGTGTGACTTTGCTTTCATAGAACACCTTCCCTTATCCCAAGACATATTTGCAAATTCAAAATCACAGGTTCATAATAGAAAATTCATGAGAAAGCCCTACTCTATGATTGATTGTAAATTTACTAGTTACTTATCCTATTTTTGAATTTAGCTTCAATGAGAAGAAAATTGGCAATCTTATTCCAATATAGCAAAAATAATCTTTGATATTAAATATATTTTACCTGTTATAGAAAAATTACTTAAAATACCAGAATTATTAGTGTTGATTAATGTCTCCATCTTCTGTGCTTTGTGATATGTTGAAGAGGTACAATAGTCACTATGCAACCATTTTTAATATCTAGCAGGTTCAGTCCAGAGCAGACATTATTTTCTGAGAAGTATCATGTTGTGATTAAAAAAGTAAAAGATTTAGAATCACGTCAAAATATATCCTGCCATTTACTACTAATGTGACTTTGGGCCAGTGATTAAACTATTAATACTTCAAATTTCAGTTTTCTCACTATAAAATGAAAATAATAAAACTGGTCTCACAAGAGTTTTGTGAAGATTAAAAGTAATATCAAGGAATTGTATGAAAGTTAGAAATGAGTAAACTACCAAGTACCTGGTAGGTTTTTACAATAAAAAATGATGATTGTGACAATAATAAACTGGTAATAATAATATTAATAATACCTTATTTGGTTTCTAACCTCCAAGATAACCACCAATGATCCTCACTTCCTGAAAGTCATGCCTCTGTGTAGACTGCTCTTTATTTAAATTTGAACTGAACCTGTGTGGTTAACATATGGTACAGTTGAAAGAGTATGCCTTCTAAAGTTATTTTCTCAGGCGAGCTATGGTAGATATTGCTACTTGTCTCCAAATATTCATTGTTTTCTTCTTTATTAAAAGATTCCCAATTCTTAATTAGGCACATTTCACACGGCTACACCATCCTCCCTTACAGCTAGGTATGGCTATATGACTAAGTTTTTTTAACTAATGTAAGGAACCAGGTTGTGAGAAACTTCTAGAAAGCTCTTTAAAAGAGATGGAAGCCACCATTCTCCAATTTACTTCTTCCTGCTAGTTGTAATGCAAAGCTGATTGCTGGAGCTCAAGCAGCCATCTTTGATAATGAGGTAAAAGCACATGCTCAAATTGGCAGAGACAAAAGAGAAGGAGTATGGGCCTCTGTCAACTTAGATCTTCCACAAATAGTCTTGCACCATGTATATCCAGTAGTCTTTTATATGAGAGAGCAGTAAATTTCTCTCTTTTTTATGTCATTTTTAATTTGTGAATTTTATATCCAGCTGAACCTTATCCTAAGTCTCTGCTGACCCATTAGATAAGGTCAAGTTCCACTCTTTAATAGGTTTATGGCACCATATTCTTTTTTTTCATACTTATTATCTCAGTATATAATTACACACACACACACACATACACACACACACACACATATGTATATTGGATTTTTTCTTTTTTAATGGAAACTTCAAACAGCTGAGCCCTGGTATGTTTTTACTCACTTTTATTCACAGAAGCCTATCATGGTGCTGACCACAAAGTCAATATTTCATGAACATTTGTTCAATATGGAATGACCACAAGGTCAACATGTATGAGCAGAAATTGATAAACTTAAATGGATCTTTAAATTTTTCGTGAAATACTGTGAATAATGATTATTTTCCAGGCCGATGTTTGTACTAATTGTCTGTCTGGCAGTAGCAATGGATTTGTAACTATTTACTTAGTCATACGACTTAATGGGTGATAGGAGTGGTATGAGAAATACTCTCTGTTTTGGTAGGATGATGAAATTTGCAGTTTCTAGGAATTAATTGCATTTACCTTTAATTTCATGAACTATTTCCATTGTGGATCTGGAGCTATTGAAAAGTAATTGTTAAGTGTATGTTTATAAATCTACAGCAAGATAAAAATGTAACAGCCTTAGGGTGATTTAAAAATCAATGACCCCACAATTATTGCATTTTTAAAATTAGAGGACATCTTTTTGAAATGATTGTTCTTCAACCTCCTATATAATTTGAAAAAAGTTTTAAATATGTATATGTGCATCTTTTTGCTTCACAATAGTGTATTTTGCCAGTTTTCAGAACTCAAAAGAAACAGTTTATTTAGCATTCAAATAAGCCTTACTACAATTTCATGGAAATAGGAGAAAATATCAAAATCTTTTTGGTGGCATGTCACCTAACCTCAGGTAACACAAAGCCTTACCAAGCAAACAATTAAACTTGGTAAATGTAAGAGCCGTGTGAACTACAAAAGGATCAATTAAATTAGGACTTTGTTTCTATAAATGCACATGTGACTCACAGAATGCAAGCTCTCTCAGGAGAATGGAGGTTTTGTCCAAGAAAAACAAAAAATCTATGGAGATATCATGGTTAATTACAGATATAGAGATATTTGCACATATTTTGTTCATGGGAACTGCAAAGTCAAAGGGTATTCTAGGGATCGTATTGCTAAAAGGTAATTGGTGGGTTCTGCCACTTGTTACCATTGCATGAATGTAGTCTTAATAGAAAGATGAAAACTTTCATGCCTGTGAAGCTGAACACAGTGTCATAGAAATAAGAATTATGGGCTCTAATTCTGACCATTTTCTATTTAATGAGGTTTCTGTAATTTTTTGTTTGTTTGTTTTTTTAATATAAGGAATTTCAAAATTCTGATGGGGCTTCTGAAACATCAAGAAAAGAGTCAGTAACGGTCAGTGTAGTTTAGGTCTTAGATATATTCTAGTTCTTTAAAAACTGATCATCCATTGCTATTTATAAAATCTGATATTATCTAGAATTCTCCATTAATTACCTGATTAAAACAAAAATATATTGCAAGCAGATCAACAGATTGTAAGGCGTGGCATGCAACCTGCTGGCTGCACAGAAGTAGATAATAAAAGACAAAATGTGAAAGTTACTTTTCCTGGGTGTCTACAGAAAATGGATATGCAGCCCATGATAGCTGTTTTTGTATTGTGATGTTAGAAAATGTAACATTAAATGTGCAATTGAATATCATCTGTCTAGTTGCAAGCCAAAACCATGATCGCGATCTGACATACTGAGTAAAGCCCTAATGAGAAGGTGAAACTACGAGGTACATTTCCTTCTGAGAATGTTTCCAGCTTAGCTCAGTGTACAGATTGGATTGTTGTGTGCTTTTGTTTTTCGGTTATAATACTAGAGTGTTTTTAAATTAGAAAGAAATATTGACCTCTCTAGGACCGTGGGGTCAGCCGAGATGTCTTTAACCACAATAGATATTTCAAAAATAATTTAATATAGTTAAGGACTGCAGTTAATTGTTGTGCCAAAAGAGCATTTTATCTTTTTTTTTTTTAAGCTGAGCCATCCTGCCACCTGTTGGCAGCTCAGCGGCTACTCAGCTCGGGCTGGGAATCAAACAGCTGTTGCTCAGAGCTCAAACTTTTGAGTGAACTCTTAACCAACTGAGCCACTTGGCCAGCCCCCTCAAAAAAGCATTTTAATGAACAGTTCTGAAGCTCCTGGCATTAGTTATTGAACCCATGCTGCTCTTTTTCTGTCTTCCGTAAAGGAGTTACAAATTCTTAGCTGGGAGGTAAAGAAATTCTTGTCACTGTAATTGTCAGGCCCAACACAAGATCAGAATCAGCTGGTGAAAGCACTAAAATCAGAGGCAGAGCCTGGAATGTGGGGATTCAAGTTTACCAGACAAGAACCTGGAAATAGCCTGTCAACCTAGGTAATATTCTGCCGTTCCCCTTTTGAAGACACAGTCTTGCTAATGCCATATGTAGTTCAAGAGTCAAAAGAATGGATGTTTGTAATTGTTTTTAAACAGACATGTGTAGACTGTTAGTATTTCTAAATGGTGATAAAAAGCTCTAAGTATAAAACACTTATGTGTTGTTATTAGTAACGAATCGGCTATTTTCTCACTACTGCAGAGAATCTGATGGCAGTTGTACCCATCCTTTAGGGTGCCAATGGATAAGGAAAGACAGGCCAAGATATGCTTACTGCTTTGTGTAGTGGCCCTCTTTTCTTAAGGTCTGTGACCATCACCATATGTGGGGAACTTTATAGCGTGTACAACTGTGCTGTTCCTTCCCAATGATCTATAACACAATCTTAAAATCTCGAGATAGTCCTATTGACATTTGGAGCACAATGCTTAATTAACCTTATGCTAGTTTGTTTGTTTATTTATTTATGAAATGTATTTTTGCCTTCTTATGATGCCTACCAAGCTATAGTAGTTCCCATTATATAATATATATTGTATTTCTAAATTTAGGTTATGAATTGTTTTTAATTTTCCTTTTCATATTTTCTTTACATATGGTATGGTAATCATTTGCTCTTATTATTTAACAACAAAAAATAGAGTTTTCTAGAAAATAATTTTATCAAACAATGTTCTTTTTTACATGGTTATAATAAGAGTGTAAGAAAATTCTTACTTTATAAATTAATATACAGTAAAATTGACTTTTTTGGCATACAGTTCCATGAATTTTAACATATATATAGATTCATGTAATCATCACCATAATCCAGATATAGATACTACCCCCCAAAAAATAAATTCCTCCACTCCAAAAAATCCCTCCTGTCATTATACTCTCCTCCTATCTCTATCCCTTGGCAATTTGATCTGTTCTTCATCACTATAATTTTACTTTTTTTCTTTTCAAGGATGTCACATAAATGGAACCATACATAATTTCACTCTTGAGACTACCTACTTTCATTCAAATTAATACCTTTTGAAATCCATCCAAGTTGTTGCATACATTAATAACACAGATGCCTATAAAAGCTTCTTATACACATTTCTGCTGATACTTTTTGTTCCAAATGAGTGCATCTTTTTCTGTATAAATTTACCATGGACCAAATTACAATTCTGATATCTCTTACTAGAAACAGCAAACCTTAAACTACAAGGCAAAACAAAAACAAAAACAAAAACAAAAAAACCTTTGTTAGCAATAATTGTGTGAATAAAGATACAATTTTATATAAAAAAATTGCCAGAGACTTTATCAGGAGAGCATTTTTTAAATTAAATTTTAAAAATAATTTTTATTGGTCCTCACAACCACTTTTATCCTCAGGATCAGAATAGAGACATATATATATATATATTTCATGTGTGTTTAATGGGAAAAGCTGAATTTTAACAAATGTAGTTTGTATTAATGATCAATTAATTTTTATTCTCTAAACATCTGAAAAATAACAATTTGAAGAAATGGAAAAATAAAATCAACATGAAAGGAAGTGGTTCTCAACCAGACAAGATTTTGCTGCCCAGGGGACATACAAGTATGACAATGCTTTTAGATATCTTTGCTTTGGAGGAGGGGAGACAGTGCTTCTAGCGTCTGGTGATAGAAGCCAGGAATATTGTTAAATGTTCTACAGTGCACAGGGCTTTCCTTCACGGTAATTATCCAAAATGTCAAAAGTGCCAAGGTTGAGAAACCTTGAATAAGGTATCCTATTCCACAAATGTTACCAATTAATTTTCATCAGCATTTTCTAATTCATATACAAAGAGATGTATCATTTATTAATATGCCAAATTCAGCTTCTCTACATTTTACCACTGATACTTCAACTTTTTGTTATGAAATACTTCAAAAAATGCAGTAAAATGAAAATAGTAAAATTAAGACTTGAATCACCATACCTTGATTCAACAACTTGTAAATACTTTGCATTTGTTTATATTATCTCCACTTTTTCTTTTCCTGAACAATTTCAAAGTAAGTTTCATACATAATTGTACTTTTGCATGAACTCCTAAAAGTAAAATATTCTCTTCTATAACTACAATCACATCACATGTAAGAAAAGTAGCAGTAATTTCCCAGTATCATCTAATACACAGTCCGTATTCATATTTTCCCAGTTGCTGTAGGAATACATTTTATGGCTTTCTCTTTTAAACAAGGATCCAATCACGGTTCACCTATCACATTTGATTTTTGTCTCTTTTATTCTAGAATAGTTTCCTAACATTTTAACATCCATTAATCATCCTTGACGATCATATTTTTCTGGGAGTTTCAAAACTGTAACTGTAACTTTGTAATTCTATCATCCCTTGTATTCATTAGCTGAGATACTACTGTAAAGAACTTTCTCTTATCAGCTGTGAGCAAGCTACAGCTCCACTTAAAATAACAGAGCTACTCTGAATTACCAATGAAGATTTGATGAAATAGAAACTTTAAATATGGCATATGAGTCTCTCTCTCTCTCTCTCTCTCTCTCTCTCTCTCTCTCTCTCTCTCTNCTCTCTCTCTCTCTCTCTCCCTCTCTCTCCCTCTCCCTCCCTCTCCCTTTTTCTCTCTTTCTGTCTCTATTTTTCTCTCTTTCATCAGGATCTCATGCTGTTTTATCTCTTTAGTACATTAAAATCAATTGATCGATTATAGTCATCTCTTTTTAATACTCAAGTTATCCCACATTTTGTCAATGGAAGCCCCTTCAAGCTGACCTGTGTGTCCTTTGACCTCCCTCTGTTAATCTTGAGTGCTCATTTATTTTCTGTCACACAGACAAAAAAAAGATCATATTTCAGGCTCACCTTCATTTCTCTTACCCAGACCTGAAATCATCCAGTTCTCCATAGGATCTCAGTTCCTTTTAATGATAAAGGTGTTTAGAATCCAAGATCTGAGCACCAGAAGGGCTTCTTGCTAATGTTTAGTACTCACTGGGCACAACTCCAGACTGTTGTATGATCTGTTTAGTGTGTAGTCAGGAAAGCAAATAGCCCACGTAGAGAAAATAGCAGCATATATTCTTCTATTCACTATTTGGGAATAAGCTATGTGATAGTCACTGTTCTTTGAGAATACAGACAAAGTGGCTGTCATGATGGAGCTTGCATTCCTATAGAAGGGAGAGCAAATATAACAAACAAGTAATATGGAAGAAAACAAAGCAAGTCAAGGGGGCAGAGTAAAGGGGAGAAATGGTTATTTTATAAAGGAGTCCAAGGGGGCTCGTTGAGAAGGTGATTCTTGAGCAGAGATCCGAAGGAGATAAGGGCATGAGCTGGGCAGGTTGTGTTGGAGGTAGGGGACAGGGTTGGGGAGAAGGAGTGTGCTCTAGACAGAAGGAGAGGGGAATGTAAATCTGACATGGAAGATTGATTGATGTGTCCTAAGAAAGCAAAGGGACCGGTGTGGTTGAAGCCCAAGTGTTCAGAGGTGGTCAGACAGAGCTAGATACCTGTCATGCTCTGAGTGATACCATAGAACATGGTCTGTCTTTAGCTTCTCTAACTCTCAAGACTCAGAATCCAGTATTGCTTTACCACTTTGGCCCAGATAACATCATTAGAGAATATTTTACTTTCATATATGAGAGAAGTAGATGAACCACATTGGATTTCTCTTCTGTTAACTTCTTAATACCTACAGTGCATCAGGAAATACTGTTTCTCGGGCCGGCCAGTGGCACATTGGTTAGGAAATACTGTTTCCTGTCATCTTGAACAAAAAGTGTTCTACGTGCAGAAATAAAGGGGGGGGGCAGAATTGTATCTTGTAAATATTTTTGGAATGAGTGAATGGATAAATTATTAAATATATATGATTATAAGGTTATAAAGCATGGGGATCAAGGTAATTTTATTTTACAAACACATATAGAGAGCGCACTGTGTGCACTTTCCAAAGCAGTTCACTCACATAGGAACTAGTTGACCTTTATAATAATCAAGTGTGGTAGGTGGTGTTATTATCCTATCTTCATATGTGTAACTTGCTCAAGGTCATTACAGCTAGAAAGTGGAAGATTTCAACCCCAGCTGTCTGCTTCTGAGTCCCTGATATTTGCCATCAGGTTGCCTCTCAGTAAGCAGGGCTGCAGTGTTGCTAGTTGCAAGGTAAAGCAGGGAGAGGGAAAGTTAACAGTATCTATGAACATTCATATATGAACGGTATATATAAACATTTGCCTTTATGTATTTCCTCTGTTATTGGATATTTTTCTCCTTTATTTTTCTTTACCCCCAATGCCCAGTTCAGTGCTCAGAAATGTTAATTTCAGTAATTGATCACCACATGTGATCAATTCTGAGGGGGATATGGAAGTGTATTTCATAGCTGTTTATCCAAGGAATTTTCAATCCTGGAGTCATCTTCATCATGGGCATGCTCTAGCTAGGTTCTGTGAATGCTGGTGTCTTAGCTACTTTGTGTAATCATAGCATAACCAAGTGGAAAAATCAATCCTCAATAAAAAGAAAGCAAAAACAAATAAATGTTATCTGTTGACTACAATAAATATTCTAGAATAATTTTTTTACTAGAGAATGCAACTTAAACTTGGTTATGTAAATAATATTTTGTGAATCTAGATTTGTAGAGCAGTCAAAACTTTAGAAGAATAAAAACTGTAAGGGACTATCTTCAGTGAGTTTCAACCTGGCTTTCTATGATGGGATGATATCTCCTGGTATGCATTATGGAGCTGTTTTTATAATCTGCATTTCAGTTTACTATGTTTTAATTAATATGTTTGTACCTTTAAATTATATTAATAGATGCAATTTTTTTAACTGAATGGGTCAAAAGTTTCTCCCCCTTTTTATCAAAAGTGTCTATACTATTCATGAATGTTAAAGAACTAATCAATTTTTGAAAACAAAAGAAGATTGCATAAAAGATGTACAATAGATTATTTTTAATGAGTCATGCATACTATATTTGCCTTGACAAAAATAGCAGCGTTTCTTATTGCTCATAATCCAACTCTCATCACCCTGCCCAAGCACATTTCACGATTTGGCAACAGCAGTTGTCTTTCTCTAAATTTAAGTTGGCAAGAAATTAAGAAAAAAGAAAAAAAGAATGAACAAACTTTGTATGGACTTTGCAAGGAATCAGTGGGGCCTATGAGTTTTGAAAATTCTAATCTAAAATTTTACCGGTGTTTTGGAAGAACCTACAAATCAATATTAAATGCAATTGTGAAATTAAAAAGTAGCATGTATCATCATATTTTTACTGGATTTAGTCAAAACAGTATTGTCCTTTGACAGGTTACTTTTGTCTCCTGATATTAACCAGATAGAAAGTCATCATATATTTGAGATACAAGATGTAGTGGTAGAAATAGATTAAAAACAAAGAGGGCAAAAAGAGTGAACAGTTGCTTTGGTGGGTTTTGAAATAATTTAGGATAACTGGCTAACCTGTGTCTAGATTTGGAGACTTGGAGAAAGAGCTAACATTCTACCAAGAATTTTTTTACTAGGGGATGCAATTTCAGCTCCAAGTTTAAACATGGAGCTATCTACAATTAGATGGTGTGACCTCACTACTTGACAATTCCTTCACTACATATGACAAGCCATGTAACCTTGGATAGTTGATTTAACCACTTAGAACCTAAAAAAATTAATAGAAGAAATAATGATAGTGTCCACATTATAGATTTTTATATTAAATAAAATAGAATATATAAAGCTTTTTATATAATTCTTGTATTCATTCAGGGCCAGTAAGTGGAAGCTTTTATGTTATTAATTAATTCATCCTTAATTCCACAATGAAAATGTTCCAAACTTGTTCACTATTCTAATTTTATGTGTATTATATAAGATATAATATTTCATATACAGTATCATTCTCTTGGTATAAGTGTTTATAAGTGAATGCATTTTAAAATTCTGGAAGTATACCCTGTAAGATGTGACAAGGATATTTTCCAGAACAGTAGGATTTTAAGTGACTTCATATTTTGCAAAATATTAAAACTTTTTATTTTTTTGGTTAGAGTTGTAAGATTTCAGGTGATTTTGTTTTGTTTTTTATTTATTTGCACATTTCAACTGTTCTAGAGTAAACATACATTACTTTTTTGCTAGGGAAGATAAAAGCTACATATAATTCTCATCTTAAAACGTCATTTTTATTTTTTACTTTTTCAATAAAGGGTTGAAATATGGTATAAAGTCCTCTCAAATCATGGGAAGTCTAATGCTAGGTACTTATCATATCTTTTATTTGTTAAAAATAAAAGAATATAATATCTCCATTATCCCCAGTGCATTCCTTTGGGCTAAGTAAAATTGTTGTGAGCTTGTTTATCATTTGACCCTGAACTGAATAAATCTGAAAAACTGAAGCATAGAAAGATATGATTTATACAAATCATGTTACCACGTAGGTAAATTTTCAGCAATATATTTTAAAAACATGATTCAAAATGAATGCATATTTATGACCAAATTAAATAGTTGAATACTGATTTTTCTTCAGCAATTCTATTTCAATATCATTATGAAATAAATTAAAAACAAACAAACAAAAAACAAAACTAGTATTACCTAAACAGTGGTTTTCTATTTTGGCCACATACATATATCTTATTACTTTAAATAAATAATGTTAAATCTATATTCTTGTTTAACAAAGGATAATATTTTGAAAAACAGACTGATTTGGTTTAATTTGTAGCTTCTGATGTCATAATGATGTGGAGAATGGGTTAAAGCCTAACCCTCTCTATCAAAGGGCAAATGAGTGAAAGCAAGGATAGAAATTGAGCAGGTTAAAGATAAATTCGATAAAATAGAGGTAGATAAGGCAGATGGCAGGTCTGACCACAATGGGTTCATGTTTGGTACTCTGAAATGAGACTTCCTCAACCAGGGCGAGACGGGAGTTTGTTTTCCTAGGCTCCCTGTTTCTCCTGTACTCAGATAAAATCTCTGAGAGGACACGCTGGAGACAGCTGATTTGAGTACTTGTCAGCTTGCAATTGGACTAGCCATGGGAAAAAGCATTTTCACCCAGCAGTAATGGCAGGGAGGAAACTCAGTGGAGCTTGGGGCTTAGGTAAGAATAAGCTGGCTGACAGTGGTGACCAGACTCCAACGGAGCCTCCCAAGTTACGTTAACTGCAGACAGTTTGTGAATATAAGAAGGAAGACCCACCAGCAGACAGATAAGGGACAAAGGAAGTAGAGGACAGTGGCCTTTCAGGACCCTGACTTGTCCTGTTTTGTAAGTTTGTATAAACCTCAACACCCTGAGCTCTCATCTCAGAGAGGAATCAGGACACAAGACATAGAAGTCCTGGGGAATCAGAGATTTACCTGAAGGTACTGTTTAAATTGTCAGACTGGATTAAGTTAATTTCTTATCTTCCACCCAGTGTGTGTACCTTCTTGAGTATGATTCGATGAATTATACAAGTTATACATTATACATTAAACAAACCAACAACTCACTGTACCTTCAAATATACTGTTAGTCACATTTATGACATGATTACTGCAATATAATTCTGACACTGACTACCTAGAGTTAGCACTTCTCAGGTTGAAGGCATAGTCCTTCATAAGACGCCTCACACTTCAGATGCCAGTCATAAGCTCTAGGGTTCCCAAGCCACCCGTACTTCTAACCAACTGGCTATAAATTTGAGGGTTCCCACTACCCACTCAGATTTGATAATCTACCAGAATAACTCAAAAACCTCCGGAAGAGGCTCTACTTACAATTAAAATTTCATTATAAAGGATACAAATCAGGACAATCCAAATGTAGAGACATATAAGGTCAGGCTGATATCACAGGGCTCAAAACCCCAACCCTCTACTCACTTTGTTGATCCTTCTGGCTTACCCAGTCCCTATCCTAAAACTTTCAGAATGCCTTCCATGAGTCATCTTATCAGCATAAACTCAAGTGTGGTCTGAAGGACCTACCATGAATAATAAAGACACTTCATCACTGGGGATATTCCAAGGGTTTAGAAGCTCCCTCCTAGAAACCAGGACAAAGACCATACAAATTCTTTATTATACAAAAGTTTACTTGTCTGGCAAGTTGTGTTATTGTTAGAACTTTATTTTAACAAAATTCAGTAGTTTCCTGAAACAAACTTTTATACTATTAAAACATTTCTTACACTACATATATGTTGTGTAAGACATATATGTTTTATATATGTATATCAGTATATATACAGGTATGTCTCATATACATGAGAAAGAGTATGTTAAGTGGAGTGATGTCATTTGCACATTCCTTATGTAAATTCAACTATTCATGTACTACAACAACAAACAATGGGGAGACAAATGACCATTTAAAAGTTAAAGAAGATTGGGCCAGCCAAGTGGCACATTGGTTAAGAGCTGGCTTGGGAAGCCAGAGGGCCCCGGTTCGGATCCCACATGTAAGGGCCAGTGACACTGCCCTCTACAGCTAAGATGCTGAACAACAGCTCAACCTGGAGCTGGGCTGCCGTGAGTCACGGGAGATGGCGTAGGCTGCAGCCCCTGTGGCAGTGGGTTGCCATGGGCTACCGTGTGTAGCCAGCAGCTAGCGTGAGCGGCCATCCAGAAGCTGGCAATGGTTCTGCCTCACTCAGGAAGAGCGCAATGATGGTGCCAACTTGGGCCAGTGAAGCAACGTTCTCCACAACTAGACTGAAGAACAAAAGGAGAGCAACTTGCCTGTTCCCCTTCCCCCAATTCCCCAATAAAAATGTTTAAATATATATATATATATATATATATAGAGAGAGAGAGAGAGAGAGAGAGAGAGAGAGAGAGAGAGAGAGAGAGAGAGAGACAAAAGTTACAGAAGATTCCATGCAAGTGAATATGAGACTGGAAACCCGAACATTTTGTGAAATTGGTCCTGTGCTTCTCATGGTGTGAGTACCTCATGATGCTGAATGTATTACCAGTTTTGTAGGCTACTGCTCATACATTTGAAAGTACACACTGTTGATTTTCATAGCAGAAAGGCCTGCATCAGGGAAGGCCATCCATCTAGTGCTCTCTCCCCCAGTCGGTGTGATATGTTCTCACTGAGAGAAAAAGTACCTGCAGTGCACTTGGTGGGACGGAGTATGTTGGTCTTCAGTGCGATGCCTCCCTGAGGGATTGTCTAGAGTATCTTTGAATAAATTGATTTTTGCTTATGAACTACCTTGAAAACCTAACCCTCCTCACAGAGAAAATGTGATTTCCCTGTAAACATTTCTGTGGACAAGTTTGAGGACATCACATACAGATCTGCCTTTGGCAACTAAGTTTTTCAAAAGGAAGTAAATAGTTGGGTATTTGTCCTAAAACGAAGTGATCAGATGATGTATAAAGGAAATATTTGTTGCATTTTCAATGACATTTTTTGAGGTACATCAGTCATTGTTTCCTAAGATATGAAAGACATTTCTAGGGATCTGATTTCCTCCTTGTTGTTTCTCAGCTATGTTAATTAAGTAATATACATTTGAGGGTTCCTGGGAGTTTAACACTGTGTTTAGGAGTTGGTCTCTCATTTTATAATTAGAGTAAATGAGGGGGTGGAAAAACAGATGTAATATTTATGAAAATATTTTTCTTTAGACTGTTCTAAAAACTTTCAGAAAGGGGTGTGTGCACTTCACTGTATAGACTTACAGGTGCTCAGTTTGCCTTTTTGTAGAAGGATCATTTGGAACAGAGCATCCTCGGTTCTAATTCACTTATGCCCCGATGAATCTGTGATTCGGAGCAAGTGTCTTCCAGAGAGTCAGTTCGTTCTTTATAAATAATGAGTTTCTACCAAATGGTCTCTAAGTATCTTCAGCTTTAAAAGTCTATAGTTTTATTAAGTTTTCTCAGTTCAGATACATCATCTTTGAAGTACCATTTGATTAATGATTAATTTCATAAGTATTTAATAAAGATGTATGTTTTCCACTTACAATGTTAATAAAAACTAATAATATTATTCAAAATAATTGTTTTCATACTTAAGTCTGTTTTACAAAATGAGTAAATAACATTTTATGTTATTCATGCAGAATACTTTAGAAGTTATTTGTGTTTATTTCCACTTAAAGGAAGAGATAAGAGTAACTTTTGTTGATTTTATATACTTGAATGGAAAGAGTGATGTGTATTAAAAGTTTTTAAAATGAGCCCTCTTCCATGACACTGAAATATATTATAGCATTTATCACATTTTATAACAATTATTTGTATACATTTTCCCCTCAAACATGTTCAGGGATCATATCTTACCAAGGTTTATAGTTTGGCATCTACAGTGGTGCCTTCCAAGCGAAAATGATTTGATATCTATTAAGTGAAAAAATTGATGAACAGTGACTAGAATAGTGTGGTAATGTAGAAACCCAGCATGGAGATATTGTTAAATAAAGGAATCATATTGTATCAAATATAAGATTAGATGTGGACTAAAAGGACTAGATTCATTTCATTAGAAATGAAGCACGATTACAATGAACAAATTAAAACCAAATGGAAGCAGTGACGTTAGACCACTTAAGCAGAGTTGTAAAAAGGAGAAATCGAAGACAGAATAGAAATTAGAAATATATTAAAGGCATTGTTTTATTCATTTTTAAATTTTTATTACATTTATTGGAGTGACGTTGTTTAGTAAAATTAAATAGATTTCAAGTGTACATTTCTATAATACATCATCTATATATTGCATTGTGTGTTCACCACCCAGAGTCAGTTCTCCTTCCATCACCATATATTTGGCCCTCTTTACCCTCTTCTACCACCCCTCTCCCCCCTTTCCCTCTGGTAGCCATCATACTGTTGTCTGTGTCTGTATTTGTTTCCTTGTTTCTTTGCCTTGCTTGTTTGTTGCTTTCAGTTTTATATACTACATATGAGTGAAATCATATGGTTCTCGACTATTTCTGTCTGGCTTATTTCACTTAGCATAATAATCTCAAGACCCATCCATGTTGTCGCAAATGGCACTATTTCATCTTTTCTTATGGCACAGTAATATTCCATTATTTATATGCACAACATCGTCTTTATTCAATCACCTATTCAAAGGTACCTTGGTTATTTCCATGTCTTGGCCACTGTGAATAATGCTGCAGTGAACATAAGAGTACATCTGTCTTTATGGATAAATCTTTTTAGATTTTTGGGATAGAGGGATTGCTGGATCATATGATAATTCTATTCTTACGTTTTCCAGGAACCTCCATACCATTTTCCATAGTGGCTGTACCAATTTATCTTCCCACCTGCACTGTAAATGAGTTCCTTTTTCTCCACAGCCTCTCCAACACTTGTTATTACTTGTCTTGTTGATAATAGCCATGCAAACAAATGTGAGGTGATATCTCGTGATTTTGATTTGCATTTCCCTAATAGCGAGTGAAGTTGAGCATTTTTTCATCTATCTGTTGGCCATTTGTTTGTCTTCTTGGGAGAAGTGTCTGTTCAGGTCTTCTGCCTATTTTTTAATTGGATATTTTGTTGTTGTTGTTGAGTTTTATGAGTTCTTTATATATTTTAGATATTAACCCCTTATCTAGGTGCTGTTTCCAAATATCTTCTCCCATTCACTTGGTTGCTCCTTTGTTTTGTTGATGGTTTCTTTTGCTGCGCAGAAGCTTTTTAGTTTAATATAGTCCCATTCATTTATTTTAGCTTTTATTGCTTTTGCATTTGAGGTCAAATTCATAAAATCCTCTCTGAACCCAAGGTCCATAAGATTATCGCCTATGCTTTCTTCCATGCAATTTATTGTTTCACATCTTATGTTTAGGTCTTTGATCCATTTTGAGTTAATTTGGATATGTGATGACACATAGCAGTCTAGTTTCATTTTTTTTTGCCTGTAACTTTCCAGTTTTCCCAGCACCATTTATTGAAAAGGCTTTCTTTTCTCCATTGTATGTTTTTAGCTCCTTTCTTAAAAAGTATCTGCCCATATACATGCGGGTTTATTTCTGAGTTCTCAATTCTACTCTATTGGTTTGTGTGTCTGTTTTTCTGTCAATACCATGCTGCTGTGATTATTGTTCTTTGTAGTATAAATTGAAGTCAGGGAGTGTGATACCTCCAACCTTTTACTTTTTTCTTAGGATTGCTTTGGCTGTTTGGTGTCTTGCAATTCCGTACAAATCTAATCATTTTTTGTTCAAATACATTAAAAAATATAGATATAGATATATCTATACATATAGATAGATTTTTTTCAGAGCCTTTTAATCTTCTAATCTATATAACAAATGCTTAAATAAACAGATATAGAATGTCGCACTCCCAAAATTTATATGACCACAAAACCCTGTTTTTTTAAAGCATTTAGAGAAGTCTTAAACTAAATCCAATAAACTTCCATAAGATTTGCTCACAAACTATACCCTGTGATCTTATTCTTGAAAGAGCTTGTACCTTTAAAGAAAGGGGAAGAACCTTCATTATTAGAATATCTATATCTTTAAAAATAATTGTCAATGGGATTTTGATGGAGATAGCATTAAATCTGTATACTGCTTTGGGTGATATGGCCATTTGAACTATGTTGATTTTTCCAATCCATGAACATGGAAAGCTTTCAATTTCTTTGTGTCTTCTTCATTTTTTTTAATGATGTCTTATAATTTTCAGTGTATAGGTCCTTCACATCCTTTGTTAAAGGCATTGTTTTAAATCTTCAAATATGTCAGTGGTATACAATGTTTAAATTCATGCTGAAGGGTCTTGTGGAGATGCTGGGGGCAAGAAGATAGCCAAGATAAATAGTGAAGTGACACATCAGAGGAGGTAGAAGAAGGTAAATGTAATGGCAAAGACAAATTGATATCTTTGGAAAGGAATAGGTGGTTGAGTTCTTTGAAAAAGATCATTTAAAAAGAAACTGAATGTATGTATAGAAAAGAGGGCAAGATGAACAGATGCACACCTAAATAAGGAAGACAAAAATTGGAACCCATGATGTCTTTGTGTAGACAATATTCTTTGTCCATTGTCATATGTGTTGCAAGGATATACCTTCCTGCCTAATATCCTGAAGTAATATTCGTATTTCCATATTGGAATTCTCCAGAGAAATTGATTATTGTACAGTCAACACAAATTCTTTTACAAAATGGCTACACACTCTTGAAATATTCCTCAGAGAATCTCATTCATCTACCACCTTTAGTCCTAACTATATAAGAATTTTTACTGTTTTTTCCTAATAGAATTTTCCCTATAATTATTTATATAATAAAAACAAATTATTCATTGGCAATAAAAATAATGCAGTAACATTCTCTGAATTATTTTATCTTATATACTGGCTTAATTAGTTTTTTTTACTTAAGTTATAGGCTTACGATCAGAGAACGTCTATTCAAATAGCCCTTGTTTTAGATTAGTATTTATTCTTCTTCTTGATAACTTACTACTTTTATATTCATTTAGTTTTTATGTTTTTTTCCACTGGGTTTTCATAATTTCCTCTTTGTGTCCCCTAAATTATACTTATTTTTCTACAATGCTTGGCAACAGACAACTGCTCTAAAACTAGGTCTGAAAAACATACGGGCCCATTCTTTTCTTAAGAGATAAGAAAGTTTTAGAATTAAAGAAGTTTTATCAATATTAACTTTTAAATTTTAATCTTTGATGATATCTCTGTTTTCTGTCACTAGCAAAAAAATGTGAACACAGAGTATTTGTTACAGTTAAAAGCAAATCTAGCTAAAATTTTCTGGACTTAAAGGCTATCACTGGATGCTGAATATTACTGCCTCCACTTTGGCGGAATGAATTGGCTTCTCTATGTTGCTGTTTATCACATGTTTCAGATTTCAAACCTCAGGTAGAAGCATTTAAATGGATGAATGTATAGGTTCTCTAGTTGTTAAGGATAGGAGTAAGCATCTGGCTTTTTGCACCAAAATGCAGATGTTTCCTCCACCAAGACCCACGACCCATCCCTCAACTACTTATTACCTTCCCCAACTCAGTTCAAATGGTGACGGCATTATCTAAAATTATCAATTGGATCTTTCTAGGGAATCTTAGGAGAAACAGGAAAAGAGGAAGCTTTATACTTGTACACATAAAGTTTGGGAGCAGTATGAAGTCCTATTTAAAAAAAAACACAAAAAAAACAGGGGACCTAAAGGGGAGAAAACAGAGCTTCAAAGGGCTAAAATAGAAAAGAACAAAGATTAAAAGAGAGGAGTACAAATAAGAAAAGTTAGTCTTTTGACATTCAAGTATTCTCTTTTCTTCACTCCTGTGATCCAGTTCTATTCATATCCCTGATTTTTATGAGACAGCACTTATCCTTATAATAATTTGTTTCTTAACTTAATTTGAGTTATCTGTGAACTATGGTTGCTGTAAATGCATTCCTTATTTGAAAGGTCAATTAAAATAAGATAAAATATGGTGAGACTGGATGTGGAGGAGATTGTCAAATACTTATGTAGTATTTGACATTTAGAAACTTATAAAATTATGGCATAAGTTCTACCATAAATAATGCCATATAGGTTGGTATAATATATAAATCTTATTAAAAAGGAGAGAAAACAAAGAAATTATACTCATGAAAAAGCCTAAAGTTTTTGCTTAGAGACAGAATTAGTACTTTGATGTTTTAACTTACAAAACAATCAGATATTTCCATATTGACAAATGGAAAAAATTGTTTATCTGAGTGCATTTTTCCTGGAAATACTTTAGCTTAATATGTCTACATTCACAGTACAAAGGATCTAAAATTCTCCCAGAGTTTAAATAGAGATTTTTCCTGTGTAGCATATTAAAATGCTCAATTAATCTTCACACTAGAACATTTTTTGGATTTTAGTGGCTTTCATCTTTAAGAGCTTTTTAAAACATCTATCCCACCTTAACACTATTTAAGAATAATACTGATAGCAGAGATTGTAATTGGATAATTATTGATCTTAAAATGTACATATGGGGCCGGCTGAGTGGCTCAGCTGGTTAAGAGTTGGCTTGGGATGCCAGCTCTAAGCAGCAGGGCCCCCATTTGGATCCCACATGTGGGCCAGTGACGCTGTGCTCTCTACAGCTAAGATGGTGAACAGCAGATCAACCTGGAGCTGGGCGGCCATGAGTCGCCGCGATGGTGTAGGCTGTAGTGGGGCTGCAGTGGGCTGCCATAAACTACCATGAGTGGCTGGCAACCGATCTGCCTCACCCAGAAAGAGCGCAATGATAATACCAACATGGGCCAGTGAAGTAAAGTCCTCCACAACTAGACTGAAGAAAAACAAACAAACAAAAAAAGGACAGCAACTTGTCTGTTTTCCTTCCCTGATTCCCCAATGCTGTTCCCCTCTCCCAATTCTCCAATAAAATCTTAAAAAAAAAAATGTATATATGTTTTCTATATCTTCTTGATTCTAGATGTATAACAGCTAGTTTTTACAAAAGATGCAGTGGTTCCTGAATTGTAATTTGAATTATAATCACAATTCCTGAATTATTACAATAATTATTTTATCAGATGTCACTTTTTTATTTATATATGCAATCAAAAGTATCTTCAAAGTTTTTCTTCTTTAAATTATAATGTTTGACCATATTTATTTGTTTTTAATTGTTGAGCCGTCTTCATATGGAACTTCATTTCAATTAGACTGGTGACTTCACACTTATCAACACAGTGAATTTCTATTCCAACCTCTGTGGGTTACTTCTCTATACTCCCAAACCCTTCATTTCCTCCCACATCATCCCACTTACCTGACCTCTACATCTTCTTCCTCTCACCTCCTTATAAATCATCCTTGATTATCCCCCCATACTGTACTTTGCTTTCCTTAAATTCCATGTGTAATCTTCTAATATCTACCTCGAAAGGGTTAATGTGAACATGAAATTAGATAGCATCTGAACAATGATTGACACATTTTAAGTGCGTAAATAAATACAATCTCTCCCTTTGATGAAGTACATAAATATCTAAAGGCAGAAAATTTGACTCGATGTTCACAAAACCATGCACCAAATGGTTGATGTTTTATGATATGTTTCATAATAAAAGTTTTATGAAAGAAAGTGGAGAATCTTTGGAAAGCGATTGCTTTTACACAGAAAACAGAAGTTGGTGGCTTTCATTTGTTACTAATTTCATCAGAACTTTAATTGACACACAGTGATTCATTAAACTATCTTAGTCAGTACTCCAGAGAACATAAAAATTACTCATCAATAGAAGACAAATCTTTCATCTATAGGTTTAGGAACCCCTGGAGTATTTCAGCAATGTCTCAACACACTGGTGGTTTTCTCCTGAATCACAATTTATTAAGCCATATCTCTCATGTGTGCATCATCATACCACATGTAAACCTCATAGCAAAATTTTGCTAAAATATGTAAAATTGTAAAATTGTAAAAACTATGTAAAGTTTGTGAAGTTATCAGTTGTCCAAAGATGCCATTTTCATATAAGATTAAGCTGTTTTTTGTGGTACTTTGTTTAATATAGGATATTTGTTAATTTGGCAACTCTAAGAATGTTCAAAATGCATACCTCATAATCATCAGGTATCAACACCAAAATAGTTACAGTAATTATCTTTGGGTTGCAGCATTCAGAATGATTTTTTTCTTAAAAGCAGTCTTTTCGATCTTTCACTGTGGTCATTTCTACTTGAAGCCTAGTCTGCCAATAACTGATCTTTAGAAGCTTCCAGGATTATCTATCTGCAAAGCAAAACTTGCCCTTTCAGACTTGTCAAATGAAAACCCTAAGTGGCTCCTAATTTAGCTAAAAGAAGGTTGTCCATTCTTTCTAACACAGTTTAATAAAAGACCCTACAGGCTGGCTCCTGGGAATGCTTTTGATATTATTTCTTGCTGCACATTCAAGCCTGTTTCTTATTCTTGTGTTTTTACTGAATTTATTGCACCTTCACCAGAATAATCCTACTTAACCTTTTAGCACTTCTTCAGGTTTCATCTCTTTATTCATTAATACAAGTATTTTTATTAGTAATTATATGACATATATAAAGTTACATGATGTTGAAACATAGTAAAGGCAAATTGTTGACTCCTTTAAGCTAAATTACAATCTTTAGAGCTATAAACTTAACTGTGAGAGAGAGCCCAGTTCTCTGCCTCGCACATAGTAGCTCTTACTGGACATTTATTAAATAAGATAATCCAGTTTTTACTTAAAAATGAACCAAGATATCCTGATGAATCCCACAGATCTTTTTCAAGACACATGTGATTTTCTGCTAATATTTTATAAGAGCAATCCAATGGTGAGGTCATGTTAATACTTGTAACTAATAACATGATTACATATTGCTTTTCACATAATTCTCCATGGAATGGTAAAGGAAAAGGAGATGGTGGTTTCTTTGACAGTACTTCACTACCTCTAGTTTCTGTACCATTTCAGTAATGTTTTGCCCTCTTGTGTTCCCTTCTCTGGTGCGTGTTTTACTCAGGATCACAGGTATAGACCAATAAATGCCAGTTTGGGGTCTGACAAGACAGTTTTTGGTCTAAAAAGACAACAAGAAGAAACAAGGCTTGCAGCTCTCCTGCCTCTGATAGCGTGGACTATAATAATAGTATGTGTTATATTTTTGATGGAGGAGGCCGTATAGGTCAGCCCACAAATTAGCATTTGAACTTTTATTCAAGCTGAATGAATCTATTGATAGGGTGTTAATTAATTTGAGCACATATATGTCAGCATCACTCCAGGGGGAAAAAAATGAGCCAGAGGACTGTAAAAGAACTTAGCATCACTGGATAAGACAAATATATGATATGTAAAATTATTTAATAATTACCTTTACTGTGCAGTTTTAAAGAGATTTATAACATCCTACCTAAATATGAAGGTGTTTTTCTTTTCATGTTTTTATGAACTCTTTGATACAGTAGCACTTGAACTCATTCTTAGTGTAGAATTACTAAGCCCTAGAAAAAAGAGTTTTTAGTGGCATCTTATATATATATATATATATATATATATATATATATATATATATATATATATACATTTTCCTTAGATATTGAGATCATAATTTCGATCATGTAACAGGAACAGACTAATTTAACTTTGCAATACAATTTATTTTCCTTCCAAATGAATAAAAGATTAGAGAACCCATAAACACAACTTCATGGAATCCCAGTCCTGCGTCATCTTTTCTTGCCCTCCAATTTCCTTACCACCTAAAATATGCGCATGTACACGCACACACACACTGCTGCCACTGCTCCCACATTCCTTTTTTTTTAAAAAAAAAAAGAGAAGCAAGGCTCTTTAATGCTTATTTCTGAAATGTAGTTACCTGTTATTACTCAAGTTTTGTACCAGAGTATCCTGAAGCAATTCTTAACTCCTTTAAAGAAATAAATGATGGCATCTTCTCTGTGTGTTTTAAGATAGTTTCAACTATTGCATGAACTACATCATTTTCAAAAGGTTCAATTTTTAAAAAATTTTCAGAACTGCTAATAACTCTGGAATGAATTTAAGAAATGAGATTAAACTAGCCAAATAGCCCTGTATTTGGCTGTAATTCAAGAACTTATAAATTGCATGTGTTGTCAAGTGTAGAAAGGACTCTGTTTTGCCTTTTTAAATATACAACATGCTCATGTAGAAATGGCACTAACTCCATTGTGTGATATAGAATTTCCATGAGTATATTCATAGCATGTGTTACAGTGCGTGCTTCCTCAGGCCACTCCAGCCAGAGTGTAAATTGGCAAGTCCAGTGGTAACCAGAGTAACCCTGTTGTCACTACCTCTGCCCACACTTGCCATTGCGGGACTTTAAACATTTAGCAAAAGCCCAGCCATACCTTCAAGTATTTTACAAGTCTCCAGGAGTGTCTCAGGGGTCCTCCTAAACAAATCCTACTGTTAGCTTCATTGGCTGTCCTGGCCTCTGTGACTTCCGCAGCCTCTTTGATGAGCATTGCTCTACAGCTCTGATCCCACTAGGATGGGCTTGTCTTCACTACTACCAACATGCCAGGGCCACGTTAAATTCCATGCAGAAGTGTGGGAATGCTCTCTCTCGGTGGTGCAGTTACGGGTGATTTAATTGTATTTTGCTTATCTGTATTTCCTTGTTTTTCTCAGTGAGTTTATATCAAACTATACTTCATATGAAAATATATTTGTAAGGAAATAGTAACGAGGCGTCAATCGTCCATGCCTCCAAATACCGGTTTAAGGTCCAAGCTCTGCAAGTTGAGAAGTACAGACAACACTTGGAAAACCATGAATATGAGTCTATGTATATTTTAATTTAGTCATGAGGGAAATCAGGCATGATACAATAATATTTCTTACCTGCAAAGCAGAGTGAATCATTTCTATCTATCTCCTTTGAGAAATGAGCTACAATCTGGGGATTCCAAGAAGCTACATTTGATAAACCTGGTAAAATTTTATCTTTTTAAGGTAATTTGTGTATCAAGAAGATATCTTTAGAATAACAAGATAATAAGTCTAAAGCTTTTTAAACATTACTCTTCCTACTGTAATGACAGGTTTCAGACAATGCTGCCTGGTTCCAGGGAGAACCCTGTTGTTGTACCGTCTGTGGCTCTGATTTAAGAAGTTCTTTAGTTTGCCAAAACATGTATGTTTCTTGTCAGTGAGTATGAGTTAGCTTCTATAGCTTTTTTCTCTATCCTACAATGTGTATCTGTGACATATATATACTTTTAAAACTTATACCATTCTGTCCATTTCAAAAATAAGTGTGGATTTTTATATTAAAATATTGATTATCTGTATCAGATAGCATCAATAAAATGTGCAACATAATTTTTATTATAATACTAATAATTTCAAATCTAGATAAATTTAGACGTGCCAGATAATTAAATAAATATATTTTCTTAATGCAGTAAAGAGCATTTATTTTATTTTTTTAAATAAATCAAAATGTTGTGATATTATATTTCTACATATTAATGCTTTAACACAATTGAATTATAATAATTAATATAACAGATTCTTCAATTAAGGGAGAGCTGTGTAATGGCTGTCATGAAATTTGACTCAGGTACAATTCCATGTACAAAACCTTTCAGATTTTAAGGAACGAAAGCAGAAGAATTCTATGCCACCTTTGGGCTAATGATATAGAAAAACAGGATGTACATTATATTTTATTTCCATCAGATATGTAGAATTTTTAGAAACACACATGAAACATTTGAATATATTTTTAAAGATTGTCACTAAAATGTTTCATCTCTTTTGAAGTAAAAGAAAATATCATATTGTACATGCAACCATATTATATGGACCAAATTAATGGAATTAGAAGAAAATCATGATATAATTTTAAAATTATCCAGGGTCACCTATTCCCAAACACATGACTTGTAGTGGAAACCACCTCCCTTCAAGGAGCTTTTTGATGATCCCTTTTCTTACGATAATTCTTTAGGCAATTGAGGAACATAATACACTAATTAAATCTCAATGGGTAAGACAGTGCAATTATAAATTATTCATATAAACTTCTATACAAATTAGGCCGTGGTTTACCTATTGACAACTTTCCTGAGTCTCAGATGATATTAGAGAAATAATATATGTCCAGAGAGTTTGTAAGTACATTTTAGCATAAGCATTAATTCTCTCAGACCATTAATACTTTAAATAAATTACCCATTTAGTGAGCTAAGTGCTATTTAATTTGAGTCAGCTCAGTTATGATCTGAAAGTATTTAACTCTGAGTAATGGCCTTGACTTTCCATATTTTCAGGAATTAGCTTAAATAATAGAGAAAAGAAATTACCATAGCTATTCACCTATTCACCTGTGCAAAGACTAACTTTAAGGATAGCTTGTGGAAATTGCTGAAATAATTCTCCTTCCCAGAACAATTGATAACCTTTCTGATAAAATCTTTGACTAAGAAAGTATTAACTCTAACAATTATGTAAATTTTTAAGGTCAATCAGTTTTAAAGATCCTTCTCTACTCGGGTAAGCAGCAAAGAAAATGTGCAGGGATTCTAACCAGAGTGAGTTTGACATTGTATGCTTGTAGCCGAAAGGATTTTAAATATTCTGTAAGGTTTTGGGATTTGGGGATTTTGAAAATGTATCCTTTGCAAGAAACTTCTGATATGGGAATATCATGAGGAACAAAAGGAGACCTGATCCCTCCACTCATGGAGCATTCAGTCCAGTTGACAGACAAATATTAAGTGATCCCTGTAAGTAAGGTGTGGCTCTAGATCAAAGGGAGATATACAGTTCTATAAAAGCATATAATAATGACTTTCCTTCAAGTTGGGGAGGGGTAGAAAGGCTTCCGTAGATGAACATAATTATATTTCTCTTGATTTCAAATCTAGTACCTCATAATTCTCTAGCAGTCTCTGTAACCACAATTTCATGGTTAATTGAATTGATATTATCAATGATTCAAATCTAAATGTGAATAGGAATGGGAATTTTATCAGAGTAACCAAAAGTTCCAGAACGCTTGGTAGAAATTACATTTAATGGGTTCAAAAACTTTAATTTCATCTTGTGAAAAAGACTACTCTGTGTGTGTGTGTGTGTGTGTGTGTGTGTGCGCGCGCGTGCGTGTGTGTGTGTGTGTGTATACGTTTTGGAATCAAAAAAACCTGATAAACCATTTCTTATTTAACTTCTTCATTGCCTTTTGACACTCTCATTGAGGAAAAAAATAAAAGTATATGCTATCAAGATAACTTAGGCTATTTATATAAACTGTTTTCAGAAGTTTAATATATTAGGAGATACTAGTTGAAATTTATGGTAAATCTGAAAATTACATAATCTAATTCTTGCTAAAAAATAAAAAATGCAAGTAAATGCAAGGAGTTCAAGATGTACAGACCTTATTATGTATACCTCATATTTTAGCTTCTCTTAGATTTACCATAAATTTCAGTAATAAGGACCCCAACAATGGGTAGCTTCCAGGTTTCATGCTATATGTGGAATTTCTCTCTTAAATTGGTTATTGTCATTGATATGGTTTTGCTTGATGTCTTACCAACCACATAGGTTAGTGTAGCAGGAAGATAGATTGAATCAAAACAACCTAACAAAGCATTCATCAAAAGCTGGCTCAAATTTCCTCACTTCTGTTTGATGAGAAACCTCACCCACTTCACTGCCTACCTAATCTCACCTTCAGCACCAAGCTTTCACTCATAGGATCCCTAAGTCCAATCACCACATTTTACATTTAGTTTGTGGAAAATAGTTCAGAATTTTGCATCTTTTAATGTTCATAGAAAATTATAAGAAATATTCTCTAGGTTATCACAAAACCAGTTAATCAATTTTAACAAGGACATGCTTTAAAATGCTAGACTCTCAATAATCCCACCTTATTATTCATAAGACATTTTATTCATTTGATAGCCATGGACTCTTATTTATTAATTAAGTTAATTTTGGTAAAATAACCAGCATACATTTATTAATGAATAATCATTGGGCTAGCATTACCTCAGGTATTTGGCCTAATTTGTAAGTTTTCATTATGATGAATAAGTAATGATAACCAGAAAGTGTAAAAATATAATGTACATTATTTACAGTATTTGACAGGAGCCCTAGGACTCCCAGTCCAGTGATTCCCACATATCCTGGTTGGTATTAGAATCACCAGGGGTGCCTTTAAATATAAACATTTATTGGTTCCATGACAAAAATGTGTTATTCATTCTTATTCAGTTTATTTAGGGTTAAACCCCAGGAGTCTTTATTTCTAAAAGTATATGAATTAATCCAATGGGCAGCAAAGTGCATGAGCCACTGAATTTGACTATGTCCTATTTATTATATTTCATAAGGGCCCTATTTAACACCCAGAAGGAGTGGAGCTGAACCCTAAGTTTGTTCTGCAGACATGATTTCAGATTCTGGATAATTTTTCCCCTCATTTGCAATTAAAATTTATTTTGAAAAGTATCTCAACTCATCAATTTGCTTATTTACTAATTTGTGCTCTAATCTGATTCTTGTCCTTTATGGAATTAATTATAATGTTTTATGTTTTGCTATCCAAAATATCATTGAAAAGATTAAATAACAGAAACCCAATACTGAAGAACTATTTATTTTCTCCTAATGAAAGTCTGTCACTATCTGAAAGTTATGTCTATTAAGATTAATAGATTATTAATTCAAAGAATCTCAGATTAATAAGGCTTCTGGAACAAATAAGATAAGAGTTAATGTCAATGTTATCCCTTATTTATCGCTATCATGTTTAATGAGATTTTATTTAGCTGAAAATATATGTGATAATAATTTTATATGCGTTATTATATGTTACGCTATATTACCCACCATATAGTCTAAATTGGAATTATAATTTAAACTCTTTCCATTTTGAAATCACAGAAATAGATTTTAAAATCAGCATTATTTATATGCACATTATATTCCCCACAACATAGTACAGAATATTAGAAAAGTTATTTAAAAATTTGTCAAATACATTAGAAAATATAGATATAGGTATATCTATACATATAGATAGATTTTTTTCAGAGCCTTTTAATGTTCTAATCTATATAACAAATGCTTAAAGAAACAAATATAGAATGTCGCACTCCCAAAATTTATATGACCACAAAACCCTGTTTTTTTAAAGCATTTAGAGAAGTCTTAAACTAAATCCAATAAACTTCCATAATATTTGCTCACAAACTATACCCTGTGATCTTATTCTTGAAAGAACTTGTACCTTTAAAGAAAGGGGAAGAACCTTCATTATTAGAATATCTACCCAGTCATATCACTGAGAGTTTAAGATGAACTCACATGGTACTGAACAAGAAAAACTCTGGCATACATTTCAAACGGCCTTCAGTTGTTGTGCTGAAAAATCACATAGCTTAGTTCAGAAACTTTTCTATTTTACATAATAGAATTAATAACTTTTGTTGATTTATTGCCCTTTCACTTGGACTTCATTATTTTCCTTTGTAAGAGTGTTCATCATACCAGACAAAACTCCCAATTGTCACTTAGGAGAATATGAGCACTAAGGAGTGAATTCTTTCTCAAATATCTGCCCACGTTTCTTAAACTCTGTTCCTGGACCTGAGGAAGAGAAAGTAGGTTTTCTATTGGATTTTGGACTATTAAAAGCAAACCTTAGCCAATTTGGAGGCCATGTTTTCCTCTACTAAGATAAGAAAATTGGAAGAAGCCTTTCTACAGAGAAAGAAAATAAAGGTCTAAGAAGGAGTAGAGGAGAAAGATGAAAAGAGACCTTGGGACATTTTTCTTCCTAGGTCCTGTTGTCCTAGAGACTCAGATGTATCCCAGTCTTCGAGTTCCAGGAGAAACCCCACTATCCTGGGAATATGTCCCACTCTGGCTTAAGAAACTTTAATTTGGGTTGCTGTCATTTTTGACTGAGTACTCAAAATGATATCTCCCTTTCAACTGATTAAGCTCTATAAAGTTTTTCTCCTACACTGATCTTTTTTAAAGTATATAAGTATAGTTGGTATATAATCTTCTATTGGTTATGTTAGTTTCAGGTGTACAATATTGATTCAACATTTTTATACCTTACAATGTGAGTACCCTACTAATTCTAGTAAACATCTGTCATCATGCAAACTTATTACAGTATTATTGACACAATATTCCCTTTCCCCTTTTTACCCATCCCCTCACTCCCACCATCTGGTAACCATCCCATTGGTCACTGTTTTCTGAGTCTGTTTTTGTTTTGTTTTATTTGTTTTTAGGTTCCATATATAAGTGAAACCATGTGGTATTTGTCTTTTTCTGCCTGACTTATTTCACTTAGCATAATACCCTTTAGATCCATCCATGTTGTCACAAATGACAAGATTTCGTTATTTTTTATTGCTGCATAATATTCCATTGTATGTGTATATGTGTGTGTATACTATATATGTATTAATACACACACACACATACATAGATACACACCACCTCTTCTTTATTCGTCTATTGGTGGATACCTAGTTGGCTTCCATATTTTGGCTATTATAAATCTTAACAGAATTTTGTCCCCCTTCCTCACTGCTACCATTTTAGTTCAGGCTCATTATTTTTGCTTCAGTTAGTGAAGCACCCCTCTACCTGGTCCCCTGATTCTGGTGTTAGCCTTTTTAAATTTACGTTATAATATCTAACATGTAAATTGTATCAAATCAATTTCTAACAAAAAATATATCAAATCAATTAAATTTGTCTTTCGTACTACTGCTCTTAAGATAAAACCACAATTTTAAAAGGCCACAAAGGCCATTCTTAATCTGGTTCCCAGCTAACTTGTTCAGCTCTATGTCTTACCACCTATCCCATCATCACCACCAAAACACATACTCTATATTTCAGTTATCCACTGTTGCTGAACCAAATTTCCCATGTTTAGTGGTTTAAAACAACAGTTTATCATTATTTCTCATGATCTGAGAATTGACTGGATAATTCTCACTTGGAGTCTCTCATGAAGTTGCAGCTGGAAAGCACTTGGGGTTTGAGTCATGTGAAGTCTCAGCGGGACAGTTTACAAGATGGCTTCTTCACTCACGTGTCTAGCAAATCAGTGCGCCCCTGCATCCTCCCTCTTAGCAGAGTTCAGCAGTGCCCGAATTTCTTGTATGAAGCCCAGGCTCAGGGCGACAAGAAACAGGAGCCAGAAGTTGTTAGGTCACTTAAGGGTTAGGCTTGCAGCTGGCACATGATCCCTTCTGCCATTTTCTGTGGGTCAAAATACTCACAGGGCCTGCCAAGATTCAAGGTGGGAGATATGGAACCCAGTCCACTTTTTGATGGGGGCAAAGTAAAAGAACATTTTAGAAGAGCATTCAGGGATGGGATACACAACATAATATGTGAAGCATTTACTTGAGGTTTTCGTCCCCATCTCCTATCCCCAGTAGAAAGTCCCATGCTTGTATATATGAGACTATTTATTCTTCAATTTATAGTTTTTTTAGATACTAATATTTTTAAACAATTTTACTGTTTAATTACTTTTAAATTCAATGATAATTTTTGTTACTAGCTTTATTTTTGTTACTATAGTAATGATAAAATATATTTCAATTCTTTAAAATTAAATTGGCTATACTGAAATGATTTCTTAGCACGTTTATCCTTAGCATGTTCACTCAGCCCTCAATGTAGTCATACAGAAAACAGCATGTTGAATAAGAGAGGAATCAGGTTATTTTCATTTAAATAAAATAATAAGGTTACAGTGTATGATCTTATTCTTTTTGAGAAAGATTTTGGGGGAATAAAACAGAAACTGTAATTAAGGATGTGGTCAAAAGATACATGGATACACCTATTTGAAAAGATATTTATGTATGCAATTGAGAAAACTTCGTAAAATAAAAATTTCATGAAGTTGTTCTGAGGAGTAAATTTTATGATACAGAAATAAATAACTATAAAAACATAACCCTCCAAAACTAAATTCCTTTCTTTTATGACAGACTATCTTCCTCTGAATATCATAGTATTGTAGTGTAATGAAGTTAACTAAATATCATAATACATTATCTAATAACTTCATTACACTACAATATTTCATTTTGGAGATGGATAAATCCAGAATTTTGTTACTCATCTTTTCATTCAATCATCTCCCACACTTTTATTGAACATCTGCTAAATGTAAGTCCTGTTGCTTTGGCCTTGATATGTTCACATTACCATGGAATTCTGAGTATATATCCCTAGCTTAATCATTTCCCATTCACTGTAATCTCTGTTCACCCTAGCCATGCCAATTAAATTGCTTTCACAGTGTTCTTGGTCCTTCCACTTGCCAAATTCAATTACTATTTTTCCATTTATTTCTCATTTGATCTCATTGCATCATTTATCACTGTTGATAATGCCTTCCTTCATGAATTCTCTCATTGGGATTCTAAAACAGAGCAATCATTTGGTTCTTCCAGTTTCCTTCTCAAACTTCTTCCTATCTCAGACTCTTCCTCTCCTTAGCCATTAAATATTGATTTTCCCCAGCATCCAGTTATTAGTCCCCTAGTCTTTTCACTTATATCTTTATTCATATTTGTATTCACATATTTGCTTTTACTTCCTCTTATGTACTAATGGCATAGAAAAGGTATCTTGACTTTTTCTAGCTTTTAGTTCTTCTAAAGAATAACCCAGTGTCCCATATGCACATCAAGACCAGCTCAACTCTAATTTCAAATTAAAAACCACCATTCAATACTCTGACACTGCTCTGTGGAGCTACGTCAGGTGGAATTCTCAGTGTTCATCTAAATGAAGTTCTGATCAGGAAATTTGTTCCTGTTTAAAATTTCTAAATAATGTTTACTTCTACTGCCTGCCTTATTTAGACCTTTAAAATATATACCCTACCTTTAAAACCCCACCTTCTTTGTAATTGTATCACAACGTTCTGTATACACCCTCTCAAAGATATCTCATTACCATTTTTTCAAGTAAATTACTTCCAGTTTTTACAACTGCTCTTCCCTGGGTCTCAAATGCATCATCCTCCTAAGTGCCCAGCAAATTCTTACCCATCCATGAAGACTTAGCTCAGATCAGATGTTTCCTTCTATGTGAATCCTCCTCTAAGTAATGAGATTACTATTGTTATCTATTAAATATGCAAATGCCTTATGTGAATGATGTTTTGAGAATATTTAGGGAAAAGGACCATATTAAAGAATTAGTAAGACAGGAACTTTGGACTAGAGAGGTTGTTATGAGAATGAACCCTCCTATATTTTAAAAAAAACATCAAAATGGAATGCATCAGACTTCCCATAGAACATGATATGAAAGTACCCATCAATATTATTTAAATCTGAAAATGAACATAACCTCTGTTGACATCTAGGTCATATATTTACAGAAGTTAAAATTTCTACCGATTTCTGTAGGGTCTCTTATGTGCATCACTGGTATCTAAAAAGTAGATATTTTTTCTTATAATATACATCAATTTTCCACTTGTTAATTGAAGTAAAATTTCCAGTTATGAATGGTAGTTACTGGTATTTTCCAATGAAGTATATAACCCTTAATCAACATATTAAAGCACAGAAGGTCCTAGGAAGATAGAGGCATAGTTCGAACTATATATAAATGAAAGCAATAATAAATACATATGCCAACGCCTTTTCCAGAGAGGCATGTGTTACTAAAAGATACACTTAGATTGGGACAGATGGGAGAGTATGATTCACTACTTTTGAGGAGGCAAGCTATGGCTCAAAGACATTGGTTTCTACTATTTATTTCTCTTGTGGAAAACAAAGCTTCCTTGTATTTTTATTAATAAAAAACTTACATACTACAGCTTTGGAGTAACACGAATATTTTCTTTGCAAATTTAGTATTAGAGCTTCATAATAAGCACCTGCAGTCTCTTTGTGTAAAATCATAGTATCTATTGCAACTTTGGTTTAATGACTACCCTCATAATTCCTAACTGTGGATACAGGAGTCATGAATTAATGTCATCATTCTTTAAAAGAGAGTAAATATGCTAGTTATCGTCTCACTTTTTAAAAGTGAGATAGTCATTTGCCAGAAAAACTCAGTAGTGTTCTGATTCATTTATTACATTTTTTTCTAGGTGCTTGTTATTCTATAATTAGTTATTATTCCTATTTTTGTGATTAAAATATTACTCACATGGAATTTATATAGATTGTCAAAGAACCATATAGAAAATCATGGTGGAATTGAGCTGAGATCTGCAATTTTCTGTGCTCTTTCTCTAATTCTCTGTTGGCTTTTCAATTAAATACATCACTAATCCATTTACAAGTTAGTCAACAACTTAGCAGTTGCCACAAAGTGAAGAATAGAGAATTTTATTTTAGACCAAGGCTCAGAGGTAGACTTTTAACACCAGGATTTAATATCATTCACAACGCGAAACTGATCAAGAAGATTTTTTCTTTTTGGTAATAAAATAGGAATGACAATGATATTTATACAATATAACTTAGGATTATAGTTCATGTAAAGTGAGCATAATTCCATAAATGAGCACAATCCCCATAAAAGATAAATGCGGTTCGTTGTGGACAACTAGTTTTGCTGCCAACACCAAATTCTACGTTCTGGAACATATTATTTTCTTTTTCCTTCCAGCACCCGCACTCCAGCACCTGCCACACTTCCCACTGCCAGGCTTAGGGCCTGATTAGGACTGAGCAGTCACAACCTGCTAACTCTTTCCAAACTGGAGAAGAAAACAATCACAGGATCAGAAGCTGCCTGGACTAGTTAGTGGTGCTCACACACTTCTCAGACCCTCCCACCCGGACTTACAGTAAATCCATTGCTTTCCAAAGTGATGCTCTGCTTTATTTACTAAAGTGAATTTCATACAAAGTATGATCCATCTAAATATATAATTTTTAGAAAGTCAATATAACAAACACTCTTGAATGTAAAAGAGATGTAAAATAAAGTCAATTCATTATAAATGATATGGATTTTAATATGTAAATGTCCAGGCATGTCCATACATAATGAATTTATTAGGTGCTTTTACTGTGATATGAGACTTCTGTGAATGTGTCAGGTGAGATATTAGCATATCTCTTATTGGCAACTTGACTTATTGGTAGTGGGGGTTTCCAAAATATTTTCAAATAAAATAGAACGGTCAGCATTCCCTTTGCTTCTGGGGTCTAATTACTTCTAGGCCCTCTCAGCTGACAGAACAGTTCAATATATGTGTATACTTACACACACACTAACATGCATACATATCTATCTACATATAGATAGAGGGATGGATAGATGGACAGATGGATGGATGAATAGCTAGATGATGATAGATAGATAGATAGATAGATAGATAGATAGATAGATAGATAGATAGATAGCTCTGTATTAGACTCCTGTAGCTGCTGTAATAAAGTGCCACAGACTGGGTGGCATTAAAAAAACCCCAGAAATTTATTCTTTCACAGTTCGGAAGCTAGGAGTCCAAAATTGAAGTGTAGGCAGAGCCACACTCTCTCCTAAGGCTTTAGATTAGAATCCATTCTTTGCCTTTTTCCAACTTTTCTGATTATAAGCATTCCTTGGCTTCTGGCCACATCACTCCAATTTCTACTTCTGTGGTCTCATTCCTTCCTCTCCTGTCTCAAAACTCCTTCTGCCTTTCTTATAAGGAAGGATGCATGTGATTGCATTTAGGGCCCACTAGGAGGAAGGAGAATAAGCTCCTCTCAAGATTTTTAGTCACATATTTTGACAAATCAGGTAACATTCACTTTTTCGGCATGTAAGGTTATAGCTATAGGTTCCATGGATTAGGATCGACACATCTTTTTAGGGGTCTTTAATCAGCTCACTGCAGTACCCCTCTATATTTATATTAAGCTAAGCATGAATTCATACTGATGTCTCTAACCTTAACTCAGTATCACATGTATCATTTTGGCCTTCTCACTTTGCTTGTTTGTAATCTATCACTGCAACAGAGAAACCTGGCTGACACCTCAGCCATCCATTTACTTCATTGTTAAATCTCATTATACGTCTGTAGTAGTTTCAATGTTCTTAACATGTAGCCTGGAGCAAGTCAACTCCTGAGCAAATCAACTCCAGAAAATGTGTCTTTTTACCCTAGATGCCTGATTATAGATATCCTGAATACTCAAGAAACTACCAGTCTTTGTTTAATGATCACTTTAAAGACAAGCTATCTGATTAATAAGAAGAAAGTAAGCAATTTGTTGAGCAACAACAAAGTTTTTCACAGTTTGCTTTATTTTCTACAAAAGAATATAAAGCCTTTTCCAAATTGTCATAGATACTATAAAGGTTACACGGGGAGCGGCCAAAATGGATTTACTATGTTGCATATTTCTTCTTGGCATTTATGGATTTTTCTTTGGTACTTGATTTCCCACCACAAAAGACAACTTCTCTCATGGGAACTTCTCACAGTACATTACAGTAAGTCCCTGACTTACGAATGAGTTCCGTTCCAGGAGAACATCCGTAAGTTGGATTCGTTCATAAGTCTGACAAAGTGAGTCTTATACACCTTTGACACAAATATACAATGTAAAGCCAATGGTTGAACGATTCATATTATAAGAACGAGCGCTGTCTACCATCTTTTCTCCTTGGTCCAATCTCTCAATTATTTTCACTTTTGTTTCCATGGTTATTGCTTTGCACTTCCTAGCAGTCCCCTCCACATCACCACTGCTTTTCCTCTTGCTTCCGGACATCCTGGGCTCTGACTGAGCACTGTACTACTGTACACTATCTCACTGTACAGTAAGCACACAGCAGCACAACTGTGACAATGTCCAGCAGACACGTGAGCTACTTCCGCGATTTGTTCGCATCTACGAATGTTTGTAATGGGAGGTCCGTTGGTATCTGTGAAAGTTTGTAACTTGAGTACATTCGTAAGTCAGGGGTTTACTGTATTTTTTTATGTGAAATTATCTTGCATTAGTTTGGACAGCTGTTGAGGAGGGGCTCGGATAGGATCATTGGATATGACTAAGACATTGACAATTTCCTACAGCTGAATTCATTTGAATAGCATTCATTAAAAAAAGAAAGAGAGAGAGAGAGAGGGAGAGGGAGAGGGAGAGGGAGA
>NW_017731587.1:2302835-2303990 GCF_001890085.2 Hipposideros armiger
AAGGAAGGAAGGAAGGAAGGAAGGAAGGAAGGAAGGAAGGAAGGAAGGAAGGAAGGAAGGAAGAAAGAAAGGGAAATGCCTGCCAATTAACTGTAATGCAAGAAAAAAAAGTGAAAATAAACTGATTCTCTGTAAGAGGACAAATAAACTGTGTTGTTCTTATAATAGAAGACTGTGTAGTAATTAAAACAAATGAACTACAGCTACACATATCCATATGGATAAATTTCAAAAATTTAATCTTAAGTAAAATGACAAGTTGTTTATACAAATTCTTAAACAGAATGATACTGTATGTTGTTTATGGTTACATACATATATATGTAATATGAAAGAATTCATATGGGAATAATATATTCCAACTTCAGGACAGTGGATTTCCCTAGAGAAGGAAATGAAGGACTAGATGAGGAGGTATAGGTTTTAATTGTATCTATGACATCATTTATTTTTTAAAGCAAGAACCAAATTTAATGTGGAAATATGAAACATCTCTAAAAATATTGATAGGTACAGGTTGTATGTCATATTATTTCTGTTCTTTTCTATGTGTTATTTTAATTGAAATGCAGCAAAATACCTTATATGCTAAACTGTAATAATGTATGAATCTGGATAATTATTTGAGTATGTACATTTTTGTTTTGAATACTCCCTGTTTTTATCAATAATAACACAAAAGAATATATAGACATGCAATCTGCCCTTAAAACTATTTTTAAAGCCTTAGTCACAGAACTATATTGATTTAAAATTAAATGGTTGACAAATTCCCTTAGTCCCAAAGTTTCTTTCTTTAATGAGAGATTATTTCTTCCATCTACTTTAATAGCAACTTAATCTTTGCTTAGTGTTTGGTTTGACAAAGTATTGTCCCCTATGAGAGATCAATCTCAGCCCTCATGGTGAGTTCACAGGGAGGGCTTTCTGGCTGTATACATATTTATTGTTGAACATAAGGAGGTTCTGAGAGATTAAATCACTTTCCCCAAATTAGTATCAAACACAGGTCCTTCCATTTTTAGTTGTTAACTCTTATGATAATCCTTTCTACCTTCCTTAAATATTAATGAAATCTTCAAAAGGCCTGTCATGTATTCACTCCTTGATTTGTGTGTTTATTCCCTTGTGATTTATTTTACTTGTTAAGGCAGG
>NW_017731587.1:2305565-2337116 GCF_001890085.2 Hipposideros armiger
ATCGTATTTGATGACTATTTAATTCTTCTACTGGATTACTTTCAAAATCTTTAAATCATTCTTGATTTCTCTCTTTTACACAGTACAACCCAGCCAGAAATCTGACCACATCTTACCGTTTCAATTGCTATCGCCCTTGCCTGAGCAGTCATCTCTCATCTGGATTATAATAGTAGTCTTCTAACTATACACCCTAAGCCTTGCTTCTGCTCTTGTCCCTCTACAGTCTCTTCTCATCACGGGAGTTAGAGTGATATTAAAACTCTGTTCTTGTGCTCTGAGCTCTCCAAAGGCTTCCCATCTCAGTCCAAATAATGCCCCCCCCCCAAAAATCATAAATGACCTACAAGACAGAGTTCACGCTCTGACTTCACCTCCTGCTCTCTTCTCCCTAGCTCACTCCCTTCTGGCTTCCATCCTGTTCCACACACAAAGAAAGGGCAGGACTTTCTATCTTAGAACCTTTTTGCACTTGCTGTTTGTACCAGAATGCTTTTACACCTGAAATCCATATGCTCACCTCTTTCAAGTCTTTGTTCACATAGCATCTTCTTAATCAGACCTACTGAGATTCCCAATTAAAAATTCAACCCCCTCTCTCCCTCCTTCATTCTCAGCATTTCCAATCTCCTTATACCTTTGTTATTTTTCCTAAAGCACTTATTATCTTCTCTCTTATATAAAATACATATTTATTGGATTTTAACATTTCTCTTCACACCTGTCAGAATATAAACCCCATAGTAATGTTTTTTACATGAATATATGTAAATATCTGGAATAGTGCTTGGCACTCAATAAAAACCTGTTTAATGAAGGAATTAATTAATTAATCATCACCAGCGGTTCTCAACCTGTGGGTCGCAATCCCTTTGGGGGTCAAATGAACCTTTCACAGGGGTTGCCTAAGACCATTGGAAAACAAAAAAATATTTACATTATGATTCATAACTAGCAAAATTACAGTTATAGAGTAGCAATGAAAATAATTGTATGGTTGGGGGTCACCACAACATGAGGAACTATACTAAGGGGTCACGGCATTAGGAAGGTTGAGAATTGCTGATCAAGACAGCCTTATCTTCTTTGCATTTGTTATTGTCGTGATAAGATCAACATATGCTGCTTATTGTGAACATGAAGTGATTATGCTATGCATTTATCACACTTTATCTTTTTTTAATATTCAAAGCCAACTTTTGAGGAAGCCATTATTATATTTACTTTACAGATGAGAGAACAGGCTAATTGAGATATAGTAACCTTCCAACACTAACATCTAGTGGGGATGACCACACTGGATTCAATGAAATCTGATCCAAGAGTTGTAACCTTAGCCACTGTGCTGTGTGATGCCTGATACACGCTCATTGGGACTCAGTGCTTATCATCAGACTATGAACATGGGTGCTGTGAATCTCAGATTAAGACATGGGATCGCTCTCAATGTGCATTCAAAATAAAAATTTTAATCCTACAAGACTGCAGAGAGGTTACTGATCTAGGGGAAACTCAGTAAGGAAATGGCACACCTTGAGATCAAACTCAAAGTTTAGTAATGCGTTCTTAGTCCTTAGGGTCCACTCATAGCCTTTTCTAAAAGAAGCAAAATAAGTCAGAAAGAAAAAGTCAAGAACCATATGACTTCACTCATATGTGGGATATAAAACTGAAAGCAACCAAGGAACAAGACAAACAAACAAAGAAACAAAAACTCATAGACACAGACAACAGTTTGGTGGTTACCAGAGAGTAAGGGGACAGGGTGGTGGTAGATGATGGAAAACAGGTTCAAATATATGGTGATGGAAGGAGATTTGACTCTGGGTGGTGAACACACAATGTGATATATAGATGATGTATTATAGAAATGTACACTTGAAATCTATATAATTTTACTGACCAATGTCACCCCAATAAATTTCATTAAAAACATTCTAAAAGAATGAAACTAACAAAAACAAAAAACAATTTAATGTCCAAGAAGGGAAAAAAGCATTGGCGATATTTCAAAACATTGGCCTCCTTCATTGTGGCCCTTCTTTTACTTGGTTAAAAGTCCAGCAAGTGAGTGACGATTGAAAGCTAAACATGATGTTATTATACAAGTTCACTAGGATAGGGCAATGCCCTGAAGCAAGGGCATATGAGTTTAGGAACCATAATAATTGAAGAGGATCTTTGGTATAACACTGGTAAGTTCTAATTTATATTTTTCACATTTTCGCTATAGGTCTATCTCTAATTCAGAGCAATGTTTGCATCTAATTTCACCATGGAAAGTCTGCAACTGAGTATACTCTATCAGCAGGTATTTGTTATAGATTTTGAGGTCTGTTCAGTTGCACTTTTAAAAAAATTACTTTATCCTAAAGAACAGGATAAAAAGGGTATTGCAGACATTCACCATTTATATATGTATAAATTTGGTAGACTCTAGAATCACAAATGACCTTTGGAGAAAAATAGTACATTTATAGAATATCCTTGTATATGAAAATGCTACAGCATTATTTATAACAGTAGCATACATGAATATCTGTAAGCACTTTGAACTTTTTAACCAGTGCCCTTTTCATCATGGTTATACACTGCACTATAGCAATCCCTTTCTCCAGCCAAGGTATCAGTAACATTGGATATGAAACTGAACCCTACTTTGCTCAGAAGGCTAAGTGCTCCTTCACAGCATTTCATATCAATGTTATGATACCAAGTTGGAATGTCAGCTAAATTTTGGCCAAAAAAACAGATACATGAGAAACATACTATTAATAGAAAACTCTTAAGTGATATTTGATAAACGGAGACAACTTCTTGGTTGAGATAAAGGGGCTTTCACTTCTGTCAGTGAGAAGCTACTTCAGTTACTATGTTGAGAGAGAAGGGGATGCAAATAAATTTAAAAACATTTCTAGGCACTGTGCTAAAAAGAAGAAATTATGGAATGGGGGAAAAAGAAACAATAGGCATAGTTCTTGCTATGATAATAAAATGAGGATCAAGATAGATTCCATCATAATATCAAGAACTTGCTAATAATTAATATCTAAAATTCTGAAAATGGAATAGACTGTATTCAAAGAGATGTGCTTCTGGTATTTACAAAGAAGCTAAATAACTTTTTTTTTTGGTACATACAGTAAAAGAAATTCCTAACTGAATTGTTTCTTATTTGTTTGTTTGATTATTGATTTATTTTATTTTCCACCCAGTTCCACTTCCATTGCAAGCAACAGACACATGTGAACTAGATAAAAAACAGGGAGTATTAATTATAAAGGTTTGAAAGGCCTCACAACCATCCAAAAATGAGTGAAAGTACTACCTGACTTCATGAGAACTGGCAGGCCTTTGGGAACTGAACTGCTCTGACAGCCTCTCGCAAACTGCATGATTCTGATCTTTCTTTCCTTTTTGATGCCTTCTCTATCTTCCTCTCTCTACAAATTGGTTTAGTCATCAGTTTGCACAAGCCTGAAAATATCCACCTTAGAACACAGTGGTTCATAATCTTTCAGCTGTAAAGTCTACAGTTCACTAGTAACAATCTCTAAATTTCTCATTTGATTGGATTAGCTCATCTGTAAAAACCAGACCACCCAAGTCATAAATTTCTTCCAGCAAATGTCATGGCTGGTTTTATTTTAGAAGACTCTTTTTGATCCAACTAACTGTGATCAAAGGTTGTGGTGGGGGAGACAGGATTGCATTAAAGATAATGCTGACCTTTTAGAAAACTAAGCAGCTCGGTTGCCAGGACATGTGACCATTATATTAATTTTCTTAATTAATATCTACTTACTCAATTCTCAGTTATTTCCAGAAGTGATTTCCTAAACCTGGGAGTTGGTCTCTAAGCTTCTTTCTGATTTTCAGATTCTGTTGTTCTCAATATATTTTACCAATTTACCTTAAATTCATCCCCTTGCCTCCAGTCTTACTCCATTTCAGTGTATCCTCCTATGTCATTCTCCTTTTTGGGAAAAATAAAAATTTTTATTCAACACCTTCCCAGTATTCTCAGGAGAAAATCTTTCCTTTACATATCCTACCAGGTATCTGGGAATGTATATATTCTTTCTGTCTTATATCTTGCCATATCCTTGCATGCCAATATGTCAGTCATCCTGATTACACCCTGGTTGCCAATTATTATCTTCTTCCTCATCATTAGTTTGTTTTGTTTTGTTTTTCTGCAGTTTGACTAAAACTGCTCAACACATAGCCTTGGTAACTCTTCATTATTCAAAACGTCATCTAATCATTAACCTACCTGGATGGTCCTCTATGATCCTTTGATGTCACATTTTGTTTCCCTTTTTTCTGTGATTTCATGGTATACTCTATTTAAACACTATCATCATTTTTCTTCTCTAGTGTTGTTATTTAATTATGTGTCTTTTCTGCTATATTATGGTTTTCTGAAGGTCAGGAGTATTATCTTTCATCTCTGAATATGTAGTGCCTAGTTGAATTCTAAGCACATTATAACTAATTATCCAGTAGGCATTTTTAAATAAATAAATATTATACCATTTATGCCAGTTTAATATGCTGATATGGCTTCCACTTACTAGATCTAAGAAAACGGAAATTTTTTTTTTGAGAAAGGTGAATGATATAGTAGGAAAAGAATTAATTTCTTTGAAATTATTTTTGTATCATTGACCAAAGAATTATTACTTTTTACACCTTTGATTTCCAACCCATACAATAAAGAACAAGAAATAATGATCTCCAATAAGTTCTCAACACTAAAACACTGATATTTTAGAAAAATACTGACTTTTTAGTGTTAGCAACATCAGTTTTTCCATCATGAACATTCCTATAGTAAATCAAAATGATGTGTTGATAACTGCCCATTAGACTTGCCATCTAATTCATACAGATGAATTTGAAGTATATTAAAACAAAACAAGAAACGAGATGAACAGGTACAAGTCTCAAATATGTTTCTCCTGCCCTGACATCCACAAAGCCCTAATGCGTACATTCATCTGCCTACTTCACATCTCCACTGGGATTTCTAATAGATAACTCAGTCTTTCTGGAAAGAGAAGTCTTGATTTTCCACCCTCAGAACTTGTTTCTCCCCAGTCTTCTCCTTCTCAGTAAATATCACCACCATCTGTTCAGATTTTCAACCCGAAATTGTAGGATTCATTCTTTTTTAAAAAAATATTTTATTGGGGAATTGGGGAAGGGGAACAGCCAACATGTTGTGCTTCAGTCTTAGTTGTGGAGGGCGCAGCTAGCTCAGTTCCAAGTCCAGTCACCATCCGGCCACCTGTAGGCAGCTCGCGGCTGCTCAGCTCAAGGTGCTCTGTTCAAGCTTAGCTGTGGGTGGCCGTAGCCCACCATTACATGTGGGAGTCGAACTGGCAACCTTGTTATTAGGATCACGTGCTCTCTGAGCCATCCTGCTACCTGTTGGCAACTCAGCGGCTGCTCAGCTCTGGCGCAACTCACTGGGCCATGTGGGAATCGAACCGGCGACCCTGTTGCTCAGAGCTCATGCTCTTAACCAACTGAGCCACTCGGCTGGCCCTAGGATTCATTCTTGATCTCTCCCTTTTCCTAATATGCCCCTCATCCCCCAATTCTCAATGGAAATCAGCAAATTCTGTCAGCTTTACCTGATGTCATACATCCAGATACTAATTTTCTTCCAGTTTAAGGCACTATCAACTCTTAACTGAAATGTGGTCCCCAACTCTCAACTTTTAACTGGCCCTTGTGCTTTGATTTTTGTCTCCTCGTCATAGCAACCAAAGCAATCACTGAAAAGTGCATATCAGGTCTAAGGCTTATAGTGTACTTTGAGGTGGGGGAGGAGGGGAATATTTAAATCCTCACTCTGGCCTCCACAGCCCTCCCACACCATAGTCACACATGTGTGGAGTATTCTGACATATCTTTGAATCAGTTTTAAATATCACCTTCTTACTGAAGGCCTCCCTGTACAAGAGTTCAGTTCATATTTCTTGCACCATACCATGACCCACTATCTTTTAATAAATGATACTATGTAAAATTATTGTGTACATTCATATGAGTTTTTTGGTCTCCATTCCTTATTTTAACATGTTAACATGTAGATAATATTTATTACATGGCTACTTAGTTTTAAAATCAATATTCAGTAGTTTAAAATTATGTCTCTAACTTAATTCTCTCATTTATAAGCTTTAAAGTTTAAATTGTGAATCATATTTTTCTATTCATAACTCTAGCAAATTTTAACATTCACCTGTAAGGTACTTGTTAAAGCTCTATGTTGTCGTTTACAAACTTAATTATATATTTTTATATTTTGGTCTGCATTAATATAGTTAATTTGATTTCCCTTTTTTTAATTTATTTTTTATTGGGGAACAGTGTGTTTTTCCAGTGGCCCATGTGGGGATCAAACTGGCAACCTTGGTGTTATGAGCACTGCACACTAACCAACTGAGCTAACCAGCCACCCCTTGATTTCCCTTTTAATGGCTTAAATTGTTTGACAGATAACATCATTTCAAATTTCTTAAATTACTCTTAAACTTTAATACATATATTCGTGTCTAAATTTTCTTGAATATTTTAATACTGCAAACTTAGTATGATTTTAACTTAAAACCACGGTTCTAAATCAGCTGACACAGAATAAGAAATAGTGGTGCTCATCACTGTATCATTAGTGCCTACAACAATCTTGATACATTAGTTATCTCGGTCTATATCCCTATATCTATACTGTAATATAAAGCTTATATTCTCCCTAGAGGTTATTCCTTCATGGTGGACTATTGGATTTGGGTTTTACTTCTCTCATTTGACCTTCTCCCATCTTTTTCTCTACCTCCCTCCCAACTTTTTTATTTTTTAGTGTATTACTCCTGATTCTAGAATTGTGCAGCATAAAATAAGAGTTAATAAATATCAGGTCAAAAATAGCAAGAAAATATAAATTCAAGAAAATTAAGATATTACTTCATCAGTTGATGCTGGAAAGGTAAATAAAACATTAGCATTATACTCAGGTGTCTTTTTCAATTGGCTAGAGAAATCCATAATGGCCTAATTTTTATATTTTGTGACAAACATTTAATATATAAAAGTGTTTACTCTGGTGGTATTTTCTTTGTTTGATGTAGTTCATTAAAATAAACATAACTCTCACTTCAGCTGTCAGTTTGACCTTCTTCTGATGCATGGACTCTGACAGGCCATGACTTTCTTGGTTCCAGATGAGCTCTTCTTAGTGTTGAGGAGAAAACAGTTTCATTAGTATGATATAAATTAAGATATTTGATTTTTTTTGCATTTCTTCTAAAATTGGAACTCTAACTGCAGTGCTTTAATTTTAGAAAAGTAATCCAAAATTAGAATATGATACATTTTAGTGGTACTAAAAAAAAAATCACACTTGTCTATTTTCACAGCTCTTAGTATAAAATATGTTTTTGTACCCACTGGTTTACATATAGAATGCACAATGACTATTTTATATGTAAAATATATTTTCTGTTGCTCATGCTGTTGATTCTGTTGTGTGGGTGAGCACTGCAGTCCCATGATACTGAGAAAAATCAAACGGCTTTAGCACATTTCCTCTGCTGCTGGTTATAAAGATAATTATTCTGATGTTCCTGGGGAAATAGGTTTAACGACACGTTTCGTCGATTGTGTTGCTGGTGTGATATTTCTGTTTATTTTCTTCTATATTGGTAATTTACATTATATTTTGTGGACATAGAAAATTATAAAGCACTTCTGCTTAGGGCTGAACACGTAAGTACTCAGTAGTTTGAATGGAATGTAGATTCCCTCCCATCATTAGTAACTCCCCTTTATTTCACCTCACATCTAGAAATTATGTTTGCCTGCTTGCACTTATAAATAAGCCCTGTTCGAAACAAGTTCTGCCTGTAGAATATATGTTATATGTGTGGATATTTTCTTCAGTAGAAAGCTGATGCTTTATCTGGTTCCATCTGGAAGATGGAGTTCTGTGCATTTTACCTAGGCTTTTTGTGGAATCTCTGAATTCGTGTTACCTACATACCTCATAGGTCACTGCCTGGACTCTTGATCCTTTTCAGTCAACCTGTCCACTCTGAGACTGTACCCTGACATCCTCTGTCTACTGATAGTACCTGCCCTAGTTTGCGCTCACTTGATCAGTGGTGCTTTCTCATTCATTCAAAAATTATTGAGTATCTACTAAGAGCCAGGTGTTCTTCTAGGTAATGGGATATGAAATGAGTAAAATAAATAAAAGGCCCTCCCTTGTGGAGCTGAAATTCTAGTGGGAGGTACTGGTGATGACAATAAATATATCAATAAAATGTATATCAGATGATCATTAAGCACTACAGAGGAAAGAAAGTAAAGCAGGAGATGCTGGAGGTATTAGGGAAAGCTTCCCCGAGAAGGTTACATCTGGGCAAAAACTCAGAGAGGGTGAGGAAGGGACTGCACATATATTTGATGGAAGAATCACTGTGGACCTTGTCAAAATGAGGTTTAGTCAGGAGCGTTTGAGTGAGAATAGAAGGAGTGGAAGTAATACCATGAACAGAGACCACTGTTTCAAAGAATTTTATTCTAAAGGGAAGCAGAAAAATGGGATGGTGGTACGTAGGAGGTGAGGGAATTGATGATGTGCTTGTTAAGATATTGAAATTGCAGCGTATTTGTATGCCGATGGGACCGGTCTAGTGTGTCGGTCTGAGTGTTTCAAGCAGGGACGGTTTGGGCGGTGAGGTGCCTAAGAAGAAAAAAGCCTTGCAGAGTCTCTGACATGAATGCAGCAACACTTTATTCAGCAGAGGCAGAACTCAGATCCCACAGCAGCAGCACAACACAGAACCCGGAACCCATTTAAGCAGAACTGGGGTGTTTAAAACACAATAACAATAGTGTCATGGTGCCAGCACACATGCGCACTAAAAGCAACTCAAATAAGCTGTTTTCTTGCACTCTCACCTGGGCCTGGGGGAGTCAGGGCTGCTTGTCTCCAAAACCTATAAACATTTCCTGACCCTGGGAGGCCCTGACAGCTGGGCCCCCACACAGTGGAAACAGAAAGGTAATGATGCATCAGATGCCCCACTGTGGTTTTTCGGTCTGTTTTTCCACCTTGCTTATGTAGTAGTGAAACCTATTAAAATAATATATTATATTGATTAGCCCAATTCCAACAGGCAAAAAAAAAAACAAAACTGTTATGGCTCAAAAAAATACATCAAGACCCAAACATGTTGATTATATAATTGGCATGGATTTTCCAAAGTTAATCCTCCTTGGCAGCCTCATTTACAGAGTCAGCTGAATTTCCCACCAATTTTGGTATTATGCCATAATCTCGGTTCTGATCAAAGGCCAATTTAAATTCTCATGGAGAAAAATACTCTATTTTAACCCATTAGGTTGTACTCCCATCTAACAGCATAGATAAAATTCTGTTATGGGAAATCCAAAAGATGAGTAACTGTATCTATTATATCAATTAAAACAGATATGTCATGTGTAAACTAAACCTACCCAGAACCATCTGGGTCTGAGGAGCTAGAGATAAAAATCATTAAGAAATCAAATATGTTAAATATTTTTAAATACCTGATATTTGTTACTTCTATCTTTGCAACTCAACATTAAGCTAAAAAATGCAGTATTTTTTATTTGCATTATCATAAGAGGAGTATATTAACAAATGTCAGAATTATCCATTCAGACATTCTATAAACAATTAGTTGAATGTTTAAATGTTAACTTTATACCATGTCCTAGTAATGCCTAGAGAATACAGTTTTAGAAACTGTATCAGTTTGGATTTTTTGTTAAAGCAACAGAATCCCAACTAAAATTGGTTTTAAACCATGAAGAGATTTATTTGTAACTCAAAGTCTAAAAATAAGGCAGGATTCAGCATTCGGTGGTACAGTACTTCAACTAGGTCATCAAGAGCACGATTTCTTCTGTTTCTCTGCTCTTCACTCCAGAAATGTCATCTCCATCCCCCAGCAGGCAAAACTCAAAGCCACAATTTGGATCATTAGCCATACACGTTCTCATGTGAGAGCAGACCACTTGCTGTTTCCAGAATTCCAAGTGAGAGATTCACTGAGATGCATTCTTAGGACATTGTCTGAGGCCAAGGGAAAAAAAAAAATGCTGACTATCTCAAGTTAGAACGGTTCTCTGAAGTTAGGAGATTAATTAGCTTTTCTCAGATGGCCTGGGATGCATGTAGGTGGGATAAAGAACTTCTAAATTCTGAATACTTAGAAAGGAGAAAAGGAGCCTGCAATGTCTACTACTGTGACCTACATTTTTATAAGAATTCCTTGATTTTCTTCTTTTACCTTTTACCAGTGACTAGACTTCTTAGACAAGAGTAGCCTAAGGAATTTGTAGGAATTTTATTGTGTAAGTATATTATTAAAATCGACAATAAAGTATTTGCTGATTTACTTAGTTTTATAGATGAGGTATGGTTCCTGCCTTCAGGGAACTCAGAGTGTCACTAGGAAGAAAGACATGAGTGCGTCACAGTTACAGCTTGTTAAATGTTCGGAGTTAGTACACAGTACTAGGAGAACATATAAAAAGGTCTGTATTGGTTTTCTAGTGCTGGATAATAAATAGTTTATAACAGAGATATAACAGCTTAAAACAATGCACACCTATTACCTCACAGCTGACTTGGTTCAGGAATCGGAACACAACTGAGCTGAGTTTTCTGCTCAGTGTCACAAGCCCATAATTAGGACTTGAGTCAGGTTTGACTTCTCCTCTCAGACTTGGGGCCCTCTTTCAAGCCCACAGGGTGGTTGCAGAACTCAGGCCCTTGTGATTGTAGTACCGAGGTCCTCAGCTACTAGAGGCCACCCAAAGTTCCTTTCAATCAGCAGGAAAGCCCCTCTCACCTTAAGGTAGGCCAGTCCTTCTTCTAAGGCTTTTCACCTGAATAAGCCAGCCCCACCCAAGATAATAGATTTTAGTAATTCAAAATTACCTAATTTGGAACTGTAATTACATGTGCAAAATATCTTCACCTTTGCTATATTCTGTTGGCTAGGAGTACGCCACAGGTCCTGTTCACAGTCAATGGAGAGGATATACAGAAAGTGACCAACGAGGGGAAAAAAATACATGAGGGTCATGACCCTGTCCCTAGGATTCAATCCAGCACAGGAGCCAAGTTGTCTCTGTCTAAAGGGGCTGGGGATTATTAGGGAAATCTTCAAACAATCAGTAAAATGTGAGTTTACTAATGGAAAATAAGTATGATGTTTTTAGGAAGAAAAGGGAGGGGAGGGCATGGAGGTACTGACCTAAAATAGGCAGAGGATAGAGTTCTAAAAGAGAATAGATGTGAACTAGAAAGTAGGTACAAAGTGATTAAACCAAAATGTCAATAACAAAAAATGGCTTTAGCTTTGATGATGTGTGGCCATGTCATAATATGTAATAAAAATATTAAACTTTACTCTGTATGTAATGAAGAATGATCACAGGTATTTTCACTTTTGTTCATGTCTAGTGAGTAATGAGTCGAGTTTGTTTGACAACTTGTATAAATATGACTATGACACAATTATAAATCTGTAGCATACCTGGTTCAGTTCCAGGGACACTTTGCCATCCAAAGAACACAGTTCATCAAACAAAATGATTTCAAAATAATTCAGTTCCTTTACTTGTGTTTCTTGAAATTGGGAAGAGAACATGAAGTTGGCAACAATACTTCCTAACCATTCCCTGTTCTTTTCCCCAATTCACTGTCCTCATATATCGAAGCTGCATTCATCCTTCTCTTTGTAAACTACCTTGAAAAACTCATTAGCTAGCCCAAGTCTACACATTTTCCATAACCCCACCGCTTATGTCCTTTTCTATTTATACAAAAATAAAAGATCCCAGTCTAACAAGTTGGAAGCCTCCTCATGGGATAAGGTAAAGGAAGAACTGATTAGACAAAGCAAAAATCTCTTCAGGCAACAGGAAGAGGGGAGCATGAGGGACTAGTTGTATTTTAATACATTTAGGTCTGTCAGAAAACTAATCATGAAGAGTAAATGTTTTAAAACAAGAGAGAAACAGCCCAAATATCATCTGTATAAGACTATTAAAAACATTGCAATGTGAAAATGGCTGAAGATGAGAATTTTGTAGGGACTAAGATGCTTGCAATTTTAGAGGATAAGTTGAGTACTCCAGCAAAGTTCAGGTTTGTTTTGAGAATTATTCATTTTTCATAGTTTTAGAAGGTATATGGAAACTGGTATTGCTTTAATCATGGAACTGGATATACAGAGAGCAGGAATGGGCCATGTTTTAGCAGCCATTGTTGGTAAATTTGGGGTTAGCAAGATGTGGGGTGGAAAAATTCAGACTAAGGACTTGCTCAAGTTAGTGGGAATTTTCATTGTTTTAGTATCCTTTACATTATATTTAAACTCTAGGTTCTTTGACAACACAGAGTACAGATTCTACTCCGAGATTGGGGAAGGGAAGGTCAGGAAAGACTTCCTTGTAAATAAAATTTTTTTCAAAATGAGTAGCATTTTCAAAAGGCATGTAGATGAGAAAAAGGATGCACTATTCAAGAATTGAAATAATTCAAATGTTCAAGTGACGAATGTGTAAAGCATTGTGCATAGGTGTCCAATGGATATGGGTAGCAGAAGATGTAGAAGGAAAAAGCACTTATGTCGAAATAAATTTACAAGACAAAACAAAATTGGAAGATAGGTTTTAGAATGGGTCAGCCACATGAAGATTAAAACTTTCCACATTCATACTGTAGAAGGTGGTCAATTCCAAGAAGGTGTGATTTCTATAAGGGTCCCAAGGAATAAAGAACTATTTACTACCTAGAAAAATACCAACAAACCCTGTGCCTGTTATACATGAATCATGGGAGACAATGAGAGACCGGTTAGCTATTTAGCAAAACTGTTTTCCTTTCCTGCAGGGCACCTGGCTACAGCACATATCCCATCTTCCCCTGCTCTTAGGAACAGTCTTATGACAGATTTATGGCCAATGAAATAGTGGCCACCAAAGCACACACCAGTTTCTGGCCTGGCCTATAAAATCCCGTGTAATCTAATAGATGTTAATTTTCCAAGCAAACTAGAAGCAACTTGTTAAAAACCTCAGAGCCTCTGTCAGCCTGAGTCCTTGATGAGTGTATGTAGCATGGTTCCCCACTCTGCTAATTAGAAGAACTCCTGTCAATATTCAAGGGTTTCTGTGTTACAGAAGCTACCATTACCTCAACTATACAGAATATTGTCCCTATGAGTAAGAGCACAGGAAAGTGCTGCATGCCAAATAAAGCTTCGTGTCAGTCAAAGCAGGCAGGTGGAAAGCATTCTGGGAAGAATTAAAGTAAATAAGGGAGTAATTTATCATAGTAAAGGGCTTTTGATTAAAAATTTGGATGGGAGAGAAACAGTGGGATAAAACTAAGAAATGATGTAACTTATAAAGACAAGTTACGCAATTATGTAGGGAGGATTGTAGTACTGAACTAGCAGGAGCCTGGAGACAGAAGGCTTGTGTGATTTCATATTTAGTGTTATTTCTATTGTACACTTAAAGAGATGTTATACTGATTGATTCAGGTTTTATATCTAAAGCATTATGCATAAGAACTTTTAAAACATTTTTTCCGAGCAAATCTTCAGATAGATATAATACTCTATTCATGTATCATGTTTCTGGGCATATAAGACATACAGGGTTATGTTGAATTTTGCTTTATTGTAGTGTATGTGTAGAATCCATACTAGATGGCCAATACATACAAGGTCTGAAAATCAAGTTTGTGAACTTGTTGAAACAATGTTGCTAACCTTTTTTGATATCAGAGGGATTATTCATTATGAATTTGTACCAACTAGAGAAACAGTTAACCAAGTTTACTATTAGGAAGGGCTGAAAAGGCTGCGTGAAAAAGTTAGACGACCTGATCTTTTTGCCAACAATTCATGGCTCTTGCATCACGACAATGCACCAGCTCACACAGCACTGTCTGTGAGGGAGTTTTTAGCCAGCAAACAAATAAGTGTATTGGAACACCTTCCCTACTCACCTGATCTGGCCCCCAATGACTTTTTTCTTTACCCAAAGATAAAGAAAATATTGAAAGGAGGACATTTTGATGACAATCAGGACATCAAGGGTAATACAACAACAACTCTGATGGCCATTCCAGAAAAAGAATTCCAAAATTGCTTTGAAGGGTGGACTAGGTGCTGGCATCAGTGCATAGCTTCCCAAGGGGAATACTTTGAAGGTGATTGTAGTGATTGATATTCAGCAATGAGGTATATAGCACTTTTTCTAGGATGAGTTCACAAACTTAATTGTCAGACCTTGTAGTTCTAAAAAGAAGGTATTTGTGTACATATGACAGCACTTATTCATTCTTTGGGAAGGTGTAGGCAGTAAAATCAACAGAAAAATATTGCTTGCAAAAAATTATTTTGAAGCAATTTAACAGCTAGCTTTAAATACTTGAATAATGAATGTCTGCAGCCAAGTTCACATTTTTTACATTTCTCCTTTCAAACCTACAGATTTAATATTTTCAAAAAGCTATTAAGGAACAAATACATATAAAAAGCCATATTTTGAACTTTTTTTATTCACTTATTCCCCTAGATGAATGTATTCTCTGATTATGTTTGATTGGAATAAGAACAATTGCAAAAATCAATTCTTACTTTTATTTTACATAACAATGTAAACTTTATAATACAAAATCAAGCAAACCTGGATGTAATTTAACTTCACAATATAAGAAAATTGATTTGTACATAAAAATGTAAGATGATTTTAACAAAAGTCTATTACCATTTCAAAATCTCTTTATTTGGATGACCTATTACTATGCAAAATTGCCCTTCAATTTAGAAAACAGTTATGTTAGGCACTTACTGCACATACACTGCACTTACTGTTGTGGATCGTACATTGTAGGTGCTTGCAATATATTGGCCCTTTTCCAGCAAATTACTGATTAGGAAAGATCAAAATAAACTGCCATCAGCTCAATTCAATGATTAATATGTCAAATTACCAGTAACCAGAGTTACTGTATTAAGTGGCATTTATTAAGGGCTATGATCTACAGGTGTCCAGGAGACTCAAAATTCATTTTAGTATTTTGTTAGTGATCATTAAACCACATTCTCTTTCATGTGACTCCTTAAATTTCTAAGAAGTGTCAAAAATACATGTTTTCCATTAACACTAATCATTTAGTTACACTCTAACAATTCTATTAAGATTTAGTACCACTCTTTTTAAAAAAAATGTATTGTAATTTTCAGATTTATGTGATTCTCTAGCATAACATGCAAAATAGGGCAGCATGAAAAGAAGTTTCTACTCTTCTGTTTCACAATACTTTGATACTTTCAAGCTCCCCCATCCTCCCTCCCCTAAAAAGCACAATAATGGTTTCACATGGCACTGCCAACCCAAGCCAGACTCCTTCCCTGGGCTACCAAGCACTGATGGCAGGAAGCTCACCTACATACTCTCCCTCTTAACACATTTACTAGCAGCCATTCTGTTCCCAGCACACTGGCTCTTGGGAACACTATACTTTTCCCACCAGTGGAGAGTTGTTGTAAATGCTCTCAGAAAAGACCATCACCACCTCCTGACCCACTTCCTCACTTCCTCACAGCTCTTCTCTTGACTGGCTGCTTCCTATCCTTCAGCTCTCCATCACCTTGTGTCTTGTTATTTGTTATTCTGCCAAACCTTTCAAAGTTCCTGGCACATAGTAGGTGACCAAAAAATATGTTGTTGAAGGAAGGAAAGAAAGCAGGAAGAAAGGAAAAAGGGAAGGAAATACAATTGTCCTTTGCACTGTTTATTGTATACTGTGTGCAGTTACAATTACATAAACCCTGATGATTCCATTTTAAAACTAATCCATTATAAATATTATTATGATAAGCTCTAAATATCATTTTTTGTGATATGCTTCTACAGTTAAAGACTGTGCAGATTTTAGGGGCATGCTAATTAGGGGCAAGATTTGAAACATTAAGTATACTATTTTATGCTATTTGACATACTGTAGATCTCTGGATGGTTCATTATAGTAATTAAAGCAACATTGCTATAAACAATCAAAGTTATATGCATGTTAGTGTATGGATAAGGCTCTCCTATTGCATGCTTATGTAAAGTGAGTCTCTCTATAATTAGCTAATCAGTTTAAACAGTTTTTACTAATTTCATTTTCTTCTCCATTTCCTATTAATAGATTGTTATGGTTGATTTACCTGATGTAATTAATAACTAGGGAACTCCATTATGACTGTTGAAAGGCATCATTAAAATGAATCTTTAAATGTTTTCAAGCTATTAAATTTCCTTCCTGAAAGACAGATTGAAGAGTAGAATCAATTTGAAGAGTTTCAGTACAACATTAATATAACCTGTAGTTCTATTAACTGACCAATTTAAGAATCAATTCAATTAGTTATCTCATATATTTTTAATCTCTGAAAATTATATTGTTACTTGAGTTGAAGTAATTTTCATTTAAAAGGTGAGGAATTTTGTAAGGGAAAATAAAAAGGGAAAATTTCAAAGTTATATATTCAAATTTCATGATGTATAACAAAAAAAATAGAATATCTTTGTACTTATTGTAAATCATGGACTTTACAAAATGGAACATTCCCTTTACCTTTAATGGGTAGATCAAATGGAATTTTAAGGGTTAGCTTCATTTAAAAATTGCAATACAGTATGCCTCATTCAGCAAAATGTTCACGCATCTATATCGTGGCACTTAGTTTCCTAGTTATACTAAGGAATTATTATGTCATTAACGTACTCAGTAAATATATATTGAGCTCTTACTGTTATACATCCCAGATAGTAAGGTACATTACTATGATACACTCTGGTGCAACAGCAGTGAACAAAAGTGTCCTTGGCCTTGGGGCCAGCCCAGTGGCTCAGTTGGTTAAGAGTTAGCTTAAGAGCATGAGCTCTGAGCAACAGGGCCACCGGTTTGATTCCCACATGGGCCAGTGATGCTGTGCCTGAGCTGAGCTGCTGCTGAGCTGCCACTGAGCTGCCACTGATCTGCCAACAGGTGGCAGGATGGCACAGCTGGTGCGAGCACGTGCTCCTAAGAACAAGACTGCCTGTTCAATGTTGGGCTATGTCCGCCCGCAACTAAAGCTGAACTCGGCACCTTGAGCTGAGCTGCTGCCTGGATGGCTCAGTGGATAGAGAGTGAGCTCTTAACAACAAGGCTGCTGGCTCGACTCCCGCATGGGATGGCGACTATGTGAGTAAGAGCACAGGAAAGTGCTGCATGCCAAATAAAGCTTCGTGTCAGTCAAAGCAGGCAGGTGGAAAGCATTCTGGGAAGAATTAAAGTAAATAAGGGAGTAATTTATCATAGTAAAGGGCTTTTGATGAAAAATTTGGATGGGAGAGAAACAGTGGGATAAAACTAAGAAATGATGTAACTTATAAAGACAAGTTACGCAATTATGTAGGGAGGATTGTAGTACTGAACTAGCAGGAGCCTGGAGACAGAAGGCTTGTGTGATTTCATATTTAGTGTTATTTCTATTGTACACTTAAAGAGATGTTATACTGATTGATTCAGGTTTTATATCTAAAGCATTATGCATAAGAACTTTTAAAACATTTTTTCCGAGCAAATCTTCAGATAGATATAATACTCTATTCATGTATCATGTTTCTGGGCATATAAGACATACAGGGTTATGTTGAATTTTGCTTTATTGTAGTGTATGTGTAGAATCCATACTAGATGGCCAATACATACAAGGTCTGAAAATCAAGTTTGTGAACTTGTTGAAACAATGTTGCTAACCTTTTTTGATATCAGAGGGATTATTCATTATGAATTTGTACCAACTAGAGAAACAGTTAACCAAGTTTACTATTAGGAAGGGCTGAAAAGGCTGCGTGAAAAAGTTAGACGACCTGATCTTTTTGCCAACAATTCATGGCTCTTGCATCACGACAATGCACCAGCTCACACAGCACTGTCTGTGAGGGAGTTTTTAGCCAGCAAACAAATAAGTGTATTGGAACACCTTCCCTACTCACCTGATCTGGCCCCCAATGACTTTTTTCTTTACCCAAAGATAAAGAAAATATTGAAAGGAGGACATTTTGATGACAATCAGGACATCAAGGGTAATACAACAACAACTCTGATGGCCATTCCAGAAAAAGAATTCCAAAATTGCTTTGAAGGGTGGACTAGGTGCTGGCATCAGTGCATAGCTTCCCAAGGGGAATACTTTGAAGGTGATTGTAGTGATTGATATTCAGCAATGAGGTATATAGCACTTTTTCTAGGATGAGTTCACAAACTTAATTGTCAGACCTTGTAGTTCTAAAAAGAAGGTATTTGTGTACATATGACAGCACTTATTCATTCTTTGGGAAGGTGTAGGCAGTAAAATCAACAGAAAAATATTGCTTGCAAAAAATTATTTTGAAGCAATTTAACAGCTAGCTTTAAATACTTGAATAATGAATGTCTGCAGCCAAGTTCACATTTTTTACATTTCTCCTTTCAAACCTACAGATTTAATATTTTCAAAAAGCTATTAAGGAACAAATACATATAAAAAGCCATATTTTGAACTTTTTTTATTCACTTATTCCCCTAGATGAATGTATTCTCTGATTATGTTTGATTGGAATAAGAACAATTGCAAAAATCAATTCTTACTTTTATTTTACATAACAATGTAAACTTTATAATACAAAATCAAGCAAACCTGGATGTAATTTAACTTCACAATATAAGAAAATTGATTTGTACATAAAAATGTAAGATGATTTTAACAAAAGTCTATTACCATTTCAAAATCTCTTTATTTGGATGACCTATTACTATGCAAAATTGCCCTTCAATTTAGAAAACAGTTATGTTAGGCACTTACTGCACATACACTGCACTTACTGTTGTGGATCGTACATTGTAGGTGCTTGCAATATATTGGCCCTTTTCCAGCAAATTACTGATTAGGAAAGATCAAAATAAACTGCCATCAGCTCAATTCAATGATTAATATGTCAAATTACCAGTAACCAGAGTTACTGTATTAAGTGGCATTTATTAAGGGCTATGATCTACAGGTGTCCAGGAGACTCAAAATTCATTTTAGTATTTTGTTAGTGATCATTAAACCACATTCTCTTTCATGTGACTCCTTAAATTTCTAAGAAGTGTCAAAAATACATGTTTTCCATTAACACTAATCATTTAGTTACACTCTAACAATTCTATTAAGATTTAGTACCACTCTTTTTAAAAAAAATGTATTGTAATTTTCAGATTTATGTGATTCTCTAGCATTACATGCAAAATAGGGCAGCATGAAAAGAAGTTTCTACTCTTCTGTTTCACAATACTTTGATACTTTCAAGCTCCCCCATCCTCCCTCCCCTAAAAAGCACAATAATGGTTTCACATGGCACTGCCAACCCAAGCCAGACTCCTTCCCTGGGCTACCAAGCACTGATGGCAGGAAGCTCACCTACATACTCTCCCTCTTAACACATTTACTAGCAGCCATTCTGTTCCCAGCACACTGGCTCTTGGGAACACTATACTTTTCCCACCAGTGGAGAGTTGTTGTAAATGCTCTCAGAAAAGACCATCACCACCTCCTGACCCACTTCCTCACTTCCTCACAGCTCTTCTCTTGACTGGCTGCTTCCTATCCTTCAGCTCTCCATCACCTTGTGTCTTGTTATTTGTTATTCTGCCAAACCTTTCAAAGTTCCTGGCACATAGTAGGTGACCAAAAAATATGTTGTTGAAGGAAGGAAAGAAAGCAGGAAGAAAGGAAAAAGGGAAGGAAATACAATTGTCCTTTGCACTGTTTATTGTATACTGTGTGCAGTTACAATTACATAAACCCTGATGATTCCATTTTAAAACTAATCCATTATAAATATTATTATGATAAGCTCTAAATATCATTTTTTGTGATATGCTTCTACAGTTAAAGACTGTGCAGATTTTAGGGGCATGCTAATTAGGGGCAAGATTTGAAACATTAAGTATACTATTTTATGCTATTTGACATACTGTAGATCTCTGGATGGTTCATTATAGTAATTAAAGCAACATTGCTATAAACAATCAAAGTTATATGCATGTTAGTGTATGGATAAGGCTCTCCTATTGCATGCTTATGTAAAGTGAGTCTCTCTATAATTAGCTAATCAGTTTAAACAGTTTTTACTAATTTCATTTTCTTCTCCATTTCCTATTAATAGATTGTTATGGTTGATTTACCTGATGTAATTAATAACTAGGGAACTCCATTATGACTGTTGAAAGGCATCATTAAAATGAATCTTTAAATGTTTTCAAGCTATTAAATTTCCTTCCTGAAAGACAGATTGAAGAGTAGAATCAATTTGAAGAGTTTCAGTACAACATTAATATAACCTGTAGTTCTATTAACTGACCAATTTAAGAATCAATTCAATTAGTTATCTCATATATTTTTAATCTCTGAAAATTATATTGTTACTTGAGTTGAAGTAATTTTCATTAAAAAGGTGAGGAATTTTGTAAGGGAAAATAAAAAGGGAAAATTTCAAAGTTATATATTCAAATTTCATGATGTATAACAAAAAAAATAGAATATCTTTGTACTTATTGTAAATCATGGACTTTACAAAATGGAACATTCCCTTTACCTTTAATGGGTAGATCAAATGGAATTTTAAGGGTTAGCTTCATTTAAAAATTGCAATACAGTATGCCTCATTCAGCAAAATGTTCACGCATCTATATCGTGGCACTTAGTTTCCTAGTTATACTAAGGAATTATTATGTCATTAACGTACTCAGTAAATATATATTGAGCTCTTACTGTTATACATCCCAGATAGTAAGGTACATTACTATGATACACTCTGGTGCAACAGCAGTGAACAAAAGTGTCCTTGGCCTTGGGGCCAGCCCAGTGGCTCAGTTGGTTAAGAGTTAGCTTAAGAGCATGAGCTCTGAGCAACAGGGCCACCGGTTTGATTCCCACATGGGCCAGTGATGCTGTGCCTGAGCTGAGCTGCTGCTGAGCTGCCACTGAGCTGCCACTGATCTGCCAACAGGTGGCAGGATGGCACAGCTGGTGCGAGCACGTGCTCCTAAGAACAAGACTGCCTGTTCAATGTTGGGCTATGTCCGCCCGCAACTAAAGCTGAACTCGGCACCTTGAGCTGAGCTGCTGCCTGGATGGCTCAGTGGATAGAGAGTGAGCTCTTAACAACAAGGCTGCTGGCTCGACTCCCGCATGGGATGGCGACTATGCCCACCTGCAACTAAGATTGAACACAGCACCTTGAGTTTAGAGGCCACGAGCTGCTGACAGGCAGCCAGATGGTGACTGGCGCCCTCCACAACTAAGATTGAAGAACAACAACTTGGCTGGTCCCCTCCCCCAATTCCCCAATTAAAAAAAAAGTGTCCTTGCCTCATGGAAATTTGAATCAAGTATGTAGACAGATAATAGATAGATAGATAGATAGATAGATAGATAGATAGATAGATAGATAGATAGATAGATGAATAGATGTTATGGAAAATTACAAGACAAGAAAGGAGGTTTGTTTATTTTTTAAATATATTTTCATTTTTCAATTACAGTTGATGTACAATATTATATTAGTTTCAAGTGTACAACATAGTGATTACACATTTACATAGCTTATGAGGTGATCACCCTGATAAATCTAGTGCCCATCTGACACCATTCTTAGTTATTACAATATTATTGATTATATTTCTTATGCTATAACCTACATCCCCATGACTATTTTATAATTACTAATTTTTACTTCTTAATCACTTCCCATTTCTCAACCATCCCCAAAGTCTCTACCATCTGGCAACCCTCAAAATGTTCTCTGTATCTATGAGTTTGTTTCTGTTTTGTTTGTTTATTTTGTTCTTTAGATTCCACATCTAAGTGGGATCATATGGCATTTGTCTTTATCTGTCTGAGATACTCCACTCAGCACAATACCCTCTAGGTCCATCCATGCTCTTGTGGATGTTAAGATTTCATTTCATTTCATGTAATATTTGTTTTCTTATCCGTCAGCCACCCTATGTCATTTGATTGGAGCACTTAATCCATTTATGTTTAACATAATTATTGATAGATATGTAGTTATTGCCATTTTATATTTATATGTTTTTTATCTTTTTGTTGTTCTTCTTCTTAAGAAAGTCCTTCTAACATTTCTTGTAATACTGATTTGGTGGTGATGTACTCCTTGAGCTTTTTCTTGTCTAGGAAGCTCTTTATCTGTCTTTTTATTCTAAATGATAGCTTTTTTTGGATAGAGTATTCTTAGTTATGGGTCCATGCTTGCTTTTCATCACTTTGAGTATTTTTTGGCAGCCCCTTCTGGCCTGCAGAGTTTCTGTTGCAAAATTAGCTGACAGTCTTATGGGGGCTCCCTTGTAGGTAACTAACTGCTTGTTTCTTGCTGCTTTCAAGATTCTTCCTTTGCCTTTAACCTTTGGTATTTTAATTATGATGTGTCATGGTATGGGCCTCTTTGCATTCATCTTATTTGGGATTCTGTGCTTCTTGGGCTTGTATGTCTATTTCCTTCACCAGATTAGGGAAGTTTTTCATCATTATTTCTTCACATAGGTTTTTAATTCCTTGCTTTCTCTTCTAGTTCAGGTACCTCTATGCAAATGTTGGTACTCTTGATATTGCCCCAGAGGCCCCTTAAACTATCCTCATTCTTTAGCATTCTTTTTTTTTTTTATGTTCTGTGTGTTTTTTTCCTGCTATCTTCAAAATCACTGATTTGATCCTCTGCTTCATCTAATCTACTGTTGATTCCATCTAATGTATACTTTATTTCAGTTATTGTATAATCTTCATTTCAGACTGGTTCTTTTTTATATTTTATATTTCCATTTTTATTTTTCCTATCTCTTTGTTGAGATTTTCACTGAGATTATTAAGCATTCTTATAACCAGTGTTTTGAACTCTACATCTGATAGATTGCTTGTCTCTATTTTGTTTAGTTCTTTTTCTGGAGCTTGTTTTGTTCTTTCATTTTGGAACCTGTTTCTTTGTCTTCCTATTTTGGCTGCCTCCTTGTGTTTGTTTCTATTATTAGGTAGAGCTGCTATGTCTCCTGTCTTAATAGAGTGGACTTATGTAGTAGGTATCCTGTGGGGCCCAGTAGTACAGCCTTCCTGGTCACCTGAGCTGGGTGTTTCAGGTGTGTCCCTTGTGTGGGTCATGTGTGCCCTCCTGTTGTAGTTGAGTCTTGGTTGCTGTTTGCACATTAATGGGAGGGATTCACCCTCAGGCTGATTGATTGTGAGGACTGGCTGTGACTACAGTGGAGGAGCTGTTGTGCAGCGGCTGACCCTATGGAGCAGGATTCACTTTAGCAGGGCTCTTGAGCCTGCCCAGTCTGCTTTTTGGGTGTGTTGTCCATGGAGGTGTTTGGATAGTGCTGTGGTATGGTTTGAAGCTGGCCCCCAGGCATGTAGGCCCTGGCTCCTCCTAGGAGAGGCCCCACAACAGGCCAAGTTCAGCCATCACCAGTGCCCTGCCAGGGGCCATCTAGCATAAACCACAAAGCAATCCACAAGTGGCTGCCACCTGCACTGGGCCTGGAGATGCCTATGAGAGACCAAGCCTCAAATTGAGGTCAATTGCCACTAACAGTGGGCCTAGAGCAGCTCAGCAAGTGGTACGGGACACACTAAGATCACATGCTGCTTGTTTGGGGTTTGTGAAAGTTAAGTGTATAGTAGAATCGATAAATAGACAAGAAAATTGTATGCTATAACTAATTTACTAATTCAATCTAAATAAGAACTCTGTCAGGAAATATAATCCCCATTTTAGCAATGAGTAGGCTGTGTGTCTGGGTATTTGCATGATTTAGCCAAGTTTAAACAAGTATAAAGACAGTATTTGAACTCTGAAACTCTAAACCTAATCTATTTGCAACAAATCCAATATACTTTTCTATGCTTCTACACTGTTTTCCCAAAACAAAAAAGCTACATAAGAATTATAAATCTAGAAATCATCTTTTCCTTGGTTTTCACAACCAAGGAACTAGCTATATTGTAACAACAGTTTTCTTAGGACTATTTTCTAGAAACAATATTATGATAACTATTTCAACCATGAGGAACAGAAAATTGGGTATAATTGGAATTTAAGGCCCCTGCAGGTACGTGATGCTGGAAACTTTGGTAAGAGTTTTGGTAAGCAATAAGGACTATGGGAAAGAAGAGAAGGAATGAGATCCCAGAAACATACATGGGGTAGAATATATGAGTCTTGATGATTTATTGGATGTGCAGTAATGAAAAAAAAAGGAGTTTAGAATGACTCCCAGATTTCTGATTTGAAAAAAAAAAAAAATGGCTGTCCTAAAAAGCATCTACATGCATATAGAAAAATATTCAAACAGAGAAAACACAGAGAAGGTAATTTTTGAGGACACTGAGTTTGAGATGTCTTTGAAATAGTCAGATGATCAGCACAAGGAAGTTCAAATATGAGAATCTGAGCTGATGGAGAAGCCAATGATAGTCTTCAGAAGCCTGGACTGAATGTCAGATTGAATGTTAAACAGCAGCCAAATCAAAACATGAGTCAGAAATCAGACAAGTGGATAAGGATGCTGAAATAATTGTGGTGCAATATTTAGAATTATTTGCTATTTACATTTTTATTAATTTATTTATATAATCACAGTATGTTAATCAATATAAATAATATGTTTTTGGGCTTGTGTATTATTTGCATTCATCAGAGAGTGTTTATAAACATATTGGGTAATCCTTAGGATTTATGAGAAACAACAGGTTTTATCTTACAATAAGGTTCCTTTTGATTTACCTTACTCCAAAAATTCAGTATATCAGGCTGGTAGGGAGGAGGGGTATAGCCTTATTGTATAATCCATTACTGTTGACTTAGCATTATCTGTTCTTTTTCAAGTGCCAAATATTATTTATTACAAATAAAGTATAATTTTAATTGTCAGTTGATTTTTATAGTGTTTTTAAAATACTTAAAAGCAAACAAGTGTTATAAAATTCATGGAGATGTCAGTAATAGGAACATGTTATACTTTCTTATTAAATTCTTTTTCATTTTCATATGTATGATCTTGCAGATTAAAGTTAATAGCAGGAAAAGACACCCAAGAAATGCAAAAAAATGGATGAAAAGAAATACACTAAGAATCCACAAGTGATTATTCTTTATAATAAAGGCATAAGTGACAGCTTAAATGATAAAATGTCACAGAATAACAAATGAGTTAATTTATTTCCACAATATGTTATCAAGGAAAGGACAGTGGATTGAAGAAAGTAAAAAGGCTAAACCATACTGGAAGGATAGTTTTGTATATTTACTTTTAAGAAATAAAAATCAAATTTATTATTGTATAAATGTAATTATTTTGAATTTCCAACTCTGTAACAAATATATTATTTAATTGTATCAGAATACCATGATGCCACCCTAAAGTTTTGTGTGTTTTTTTCTAATTGCATGGTTTTAATGAAGAGTTTGCTTACATGTGAATAAGTTATAAGAGAGTACAGAGCTCCAAAAAGATCCTGATTTTGTATGGATGAAAATGCTCATTAAAAAAAAAATACTTCTAAAAGGTTTAAAATAAAATATCCTAAATTACAATTAAATTCATTTCCTCAGGTGATTGCAAAAGGGAAGTACCAGGCATCTGTCATTATTTAGCAACCCAGTATGTGAATTACTATCATAGGATGTAAAAGTCAAGGCCATCATTCCAAATGGTGCATGCCACTTAAATTAATGTGCTCCTAGGGTAAATGGAGGATAAGACATTTTAAAGAAAGGGTTTACAGGAGAGACGAAATTTCCTGAGCAGGTCTCATTGCACTGATTCCACATACTGCGTTTGCATAGGCAATTAGGTGATTGGAATAGTTCGGTTGCTTTTTTTCTGTAGAATTGTGCCTTTCTTTTTTCATCTTCTAGTCTCCCCTAACATCTAACAGGTAGCATAGAATGGTTCTAAACTTTTTAAAACGTTCACGTTAGTTCTGATGAAGAAAGACAAGGTTGAGTTCTCGCAGAAATGATCTCGAGTCCTTTGTTGTCAGAGACACGGGAGAATATTTTCTTTAAAGGTGGCGTCTGGCTTCCTCTCTTGTTCAAGCTAGGTTTCCAGAGCTCTGATCTGTCCTGGGTCACAGAAGCACATTTTATTGTGGGAGTGAGTGAGTAAAGGTGACCCGCAGCTTTGAGCTTGGGGCAGAGAGAAAACAAAGACTGAATTTCACACAAGAAGACTTTACACAATTTCAGGTTTAAAAAGAAAGTTAGGAATCAGGAGCTAAAGTTGAAATGAAGGGTCCTCAAAAAAGATTATGTGGAGTGAGCAGGTGCACAAAGTGAGGCCTGGCAGTATCCCATGATGCTAGAAATGTGAAGAGGAGGGCGCTATCACAGGCCCTAGGAACCTTGGGACAGAGCAGAATATATTCAAATCCCTGCAATGAAAAGCTTTTTCACATTGGTTCCACATCAGATATTGACCCTGATATCTGATCTCAGGCCAAGATGGGAGAAGAAAGATGGAGCAGGCATCCCAGTAATGTAATTTGAAGGTCTTCCCTCGTCAACAAAAGAGTTGAACCTCCCCCTTTTTTTTCCATTGCTATTTTCTATTTTCTGTATAATACTTAAAGTCCGTGAACTGCTGTTGGGTCACTCCCCAAATTTCCACCATCCATACATCTAAAAATCTCGCTGGGAATTAATGGACAAACGTTTCTGCTTTGGTTTGGACCCAAGTGAAGTGGTTTTGTTTCTGTTTCTTAAATGCCTATTAAATATGCTTTGGTTATTTGTAATTCTTTAAATTTTAAAATGTTCCTGACATAAATATTTTGTCTATCCTTGTGGGATAATACATGAAGGGTAACATAGGGTTTGTATTATGAACCTTGTTTCAGAGATGAAAAGCAAATATACACAGATAATAAAGTCAGTGCCATACTGACTAGAATACAGATCTAAGGCACTTAGGATTTATTTATGTCAGAAGTAGGAGTAAAGGCTCTATGATGTTATTTTTTAAGTCCCTCACTCCAAGGACACCATCAGCATGTGGATATAAATTTAGGATCCTATGGTCATGTGACAGTCCATCAAATGTAATGCCAGATGTTCTCTGCTGTAGTGTCAGATCTGCCACAGCCTGTGTGAGGTTGTACAGGACCCTCCACCATCTCATAGACTGTTGTCCATCTAAAACTGATTATGCCTTGGGTTTTGAGCAAAGGAGCGACGTATGTGTCTTATGTTTTAAAAGGACCTCTCTAGTTACTATGCTGAGAGCAGACTGAAAGTGACAATGTGGGAGCAGAAATCAGTTATGAGATTATTCCAGAGAACAGGTAATGATAGCTGGGACCAGCATGGCTGCTTGGAAAGGAAGTCAGCAGAAGTTATATTCTGGGTATGTTTTAAAAAGTAAAGCCAACAGAATTTCCTAATAGACTGAGTGAAATGAAAGACAGAAACCAAGGGTGATTTCAAGATTTTTGGCCTTGATAATATCTAAAGAACTTGTATGGGGTATTGGGTACCAGAAAGTTACTTCAGAGATACTTGTAAAATTCAATTAAAACATTTCCCGAGACATTTAAATAAGAATTTCAGCCTGGGTTTTAGCTGTATGTATTTAGTTTTGAGTTCAGAAAGATTGGATTGAGGGAAATACTACTTGCCAGCAATTTGTATTTTTAAAATGGTAGTTTTTATTGCTAAAACCTACAAGAAAATAATTGAAAATGATAAATGTGCAGTTTTCAGTTTAGGTATAATAAGACAAGTAAAAAAATACCTGAGGGGATTTGTCTGAAAGAAGATCAATATGAATAAAAAATATTATATGCTAAAAATGTAATGTAGTTTTAGGCTTATCCATGAATGGAAGTATAGTGTCTGCATAAGCCTTTCTGTGAACAGAGCTGCTCATCTGAAACACAGAAAATAGAAAACTATTTGAGTAACTATTTTCTCAATTCTCCTAAGATGATACATAACTACTACAACCATTCTTAGATGCTTAAGAGGGAAGTTGAGTCAATATGTAAATGGATACCTTGAGGCATTAGGGTGTCTTTTCTTGTGTAACTATGGCTGAGAAAGACCGGTCAAGGTGAGGGCCACATCTAGCCAGTCACCTGTTTTTATCAATAAATTTTTATTGGAATATAGCCACACCCCTTCATTTATATTTATCTATGCTGCTTTTGTGTTGCCACAGCTGAGCTGAGGGGTGGGAAAGAGCTGTTTAGCCTTCATACCCTAAATTGTTTCCTGTCTGGCCCTTTCCAAAAAGAAGTTTGCTGACCAATAGTCTGGATCAATGAAGAAAATATATCTACTGTACACATCCCTGGTTATATATTTTCCACCTTTTCACACTGATAAACATTAGTTTCAAGATAAAGATGAATAGAATACTAGAGGACTATAAAATGTAATATTTGTTTAATTCAGTCCATCAAATAAGAGCATCTTTAGTGTATATTAAAGCTATATTTAGTTTGGAGTAAAGAAAGAATAGCTGCAACTCATGTACTCAACAAACTTATATTTTAACAGAGGAAATGCACAAAAACAAATATAATGCTATGTAGCAATGTTAAATTAGAATTATATGCAAGTCTTACCTGAACATAAGTTAATTCTGTTGATGATGAATTGGGAAACATTCCATGCAAAGGAGGCATTTGACCTGAGCTTTAAAGGATACTTGGAAATTTGATAGGCAGACAAGACAGAAAAAATATTGTAATAGAGGGACATGTGTGAGCATAGTATATAAGTTACAAAGATACGTGATATCTGTCTTAATCCTTGTGGGTTGCTATAACAAAAATATCATAGACTGGGTAGCTTATAAATTCCAGAAATTTATTTCTCACAGTTCTGCAGGCTGAGAACTCCAAGATCAAGCATGGGCAGTTTCAGTGAGGACCTGTGTGAGGACCTGTGTCCTGGTTCGTAGTTGGCCATATTCTCTGTGTCTTCATATGATGGAAGGGAGAAGGGAAGTCTCTGGGGTCTCTTTTATGAAAGCACTAATACAATTCATGAGGGCTTCATCCTCATGACATAATCACTTTCCAAAACCCCCACTTCCAAATATCATGACATTGGAGATGCTTTCAACATGTGAATTTTGGGGGAACACAAGCATTCAGTCTATAGCAGGGTCTCTATTAAAAAGCAAGGACAAGGGATATTTTATAAGCCCAGTTTGACTGAGTATATGACCTTGAACTTCCTCAACCTGGTTCCTTCCACCAGCATGGCAATATTCTCATGATACCAGTAGTTGCAGAATGAGTTATTATGACTCCATCCATACTCAGCATCAGAGATATGATGATGTCAGAGTAGCCCCCTTCTGTGTTCTGTGCTTTAGCGAGCGCTGCTTTGGTTCACCTTTGGTCTCATTACTCCCACCTGTTCTTGAGGCCAAGAGGATAGACCCAACTAGATCCCCCATTTTTCCTTCTAGATCATGCCTGTGTACCAGGAACTCTAGAAGCCGCCGACCCCATAACCTGAGCCTGCTTCTGAGGCCTGAATGGACCACTTCTTTTGTCTGTACACCTCATCTCTGACCTGTGCACCCTAAAACCATAGAGCCAAAGACAGACCTCTTGTGGTAGGGGAGCCTGCGCCTCTGGGCCAGAATGTGCACATGTGTCTGAGTCCCCTCACTTGTGTGAGACAGAGCTGGTGCTGGTGGGAAGAGAAGGTGGGCAGCACCGAACCTCCATTTGTACACTTGCCATAGGCCCTGCCAATGTTATTGGCAAGCCTGTAGCCAGATGCCAGAGAACACGTACCCGCTGTTGGCCATCACTGTAGATCTGGGTACAGACCAGGGAGTTGTCAACACAGACACCAAATAAAAATGCTCATGGGGAAAACACTTGGCTTAAGGGAACAGAATGCCAGAGCCTGGTCATTTGATTAGTTGCCAGGACTTTCTATGTCCTTACAAAAACGAAGCATAGCGGTAGCTACTCTGCCATTACCCTCAACACATTGAGGTTCCCCTTTTTAGCCTTGTAATAGTTTAGCTCTCTCTTCCCTTTCCATTCTGTAGTCCACTCACCTCTGAGCCTCAAAAATTGATGAGAAAGAGGATTCTGTGCTAAGACTTTCAAATACTTGGTAAACACCTGATTTCATTATAATTAGTTTATAATTAAATTATTTATGATGCAACTGCATAAGAGTATCTCACAACAAATATTAACCTGCCTCCAGAATATCACTGTGTTTAATCACTTGACATTAGATACAGTGTGATTTTGCTCAAATTACCTTCTTCTTATCTTTTCACAACAATCTGTAATTTCTGAGTTTTAAACCAAGCACGACTTAGCAGTCTGCCCCAGTTTTCCATTTGTTTTAGATTCTGCTTAAAATAACTTTTTTGTGTGTTTATGCATAGGCTTTGACTATTTAAGCCTTGAGGTCAATTTTTAAAATGTAGGATTTATAAATAGAGAAAAAGGAGCAATCTACTTAACTTATCTGGGACCCAGAAAAATTAATTTGTATGCAAAGACTACAGATTTCAGTTTCTATTTTACCTACAAGGTTGTCAAAAACTGCATAAATGGCAAGAACTATTTGCATCTTTTTTTGGTTTTATTTCTTCATTTAGTAAACCTTTTTTTTACATAACAACAGAAAAATGAGTATTCCTATGTGTATCTAGACTGGGGTTGCTAGAGTTGCACCAGAGAATTTGATCAGAGTCAGGCTGTAGAAAACTGTGTATGCCTTGCTAAACCATTTGATCTTTACCATGCAGATAATGGAAATGTGTCTGGCTTTTTTTTTTTTTTAACAAAATGATAAGCTAATCTGAGTTTAAGGGACATTTTTTGAACTCTGAAAAGCTATCTGGAGAGTGAAGATTGTAAATGATAGGAAACTAGTTAGCAGGCTATTACCATAGTCCTTGCCAGAGGAATTGATCTGGACCAGGGAGGGCAGTGGCAATGGGAAAGAATGAGAGAAAAGGACAAGTCAGAGTGAGTGGTGGTTATGGGAGGTGGGGATGTTTAGTCTGGAGGACAAAAACCACACATAGGGTTTCAAGATAATTGAAGAACTCCTCTCTGGTCTCAAATTAAATTATCTCTCTCTTTCCTTCCCTCTCTCTCTCTCTCTCTTTATTTTTCTCTTAAAATTTCTGTAAGCAGATGTTTTTTATGGAAACTGTGCTTTCTCCTAGAGGAGACATTCCAAGTAAAGGGTGCAACATAAGTTGTATTAGATAATAGATGGTGGCCCAGTTTTACTAGATCTTAGATATCATTTAGATAAATGATGAAAAATAAATTTAGATTAATTTGAGTTCAGATTCTCTAAGAGTGAGGCTAAGAAAGAAAGATTGAAAGG
>NW_017731587.1:2337404-2344593 GCF_001890085.2 Hipposideros armiger
AAAAAAAAGAAAGGATTGCTCATAATGAGAAAAGGTCATTTGATTTATTTTCTTCAAATTAAAAATCAGGTCAGAGCATGACTTCCATGAAAATGTGGTATTCCACGGGAAAACAGGGAAGTACTCCAAAAATGCACATCCCTTTTTTTGAGAAAAAAAAAATGTTGTTTATTATGTAAGTTCCTATTAGTGCCAGGACTCAGATCTATTCCTCTTCAAAGCCACGTTAATGTCTCCAGCTCTGTGCACCCTTGGCTTTCAGTTCTTGTCCTTTGATTTACCTTATGAGAAAATTTGGAAATAGCAGTGTTGGGAGCCATACACATAGTTAAGAGCCCATCTTCATCTTGGAAATAACACTGCCTTTAGCATATCCCTTTAAAATTTTTATTTAAAAATAAAAATATGAATGATAAACTCCCAGCAATAAATGTAGAGGTTTAGCAAAATATGACCCCATCATATTAGCTTTTATAAACTGGCTAGTTTATTTAGTAATAATAATCCTTGTCTCAAACACTTGCAAAAACCAATAATGGTGTGTCTATTTATTTATTTGTTCAGTCATTTGATAAATATGTTTTGAGAGCCTTTTAGGTGCTAGGTAGTTCTTTGCTCTTCATAATATAACAATGCTGAAAGTAGAGAAATATGCCTGGGTCATGGAGCATACAGTGTTCCCGGGGAATAGACAATAAACAAAATACTTTAAGCAAATACATAGTATGTTAAGTAGTGATAAATATCCTGATGGATAATGAAGCAAAGAAGGAGTGCTGCAAATTTAAGTAAGATGGTCAGAGAATTCCTTGATGAGAAGGGAGCATATGAGTAAAGATGTGACTGCGACGAGGGAGAAGCTATCTGGGAAAAAGTAGAAGAAATAGCAAGTCAGAGGCCCTGAGATGGAAGCATCCCTGGCATGATTGAGCAAAGACAATTCTGCTATAGGAGAATGTATCAGGATAAAAATAGTGAGTGATACGATCAGAGGAATGTGCAGATAGTGTAGGACATCGCAGGCAGTGGCGATGACTGGCTGTCTCACTGTGAGCGAGGTAAGAAGCCACCGGAGGATGGTGAGGGGGTGGTGGTGCTGGGCTGACTTCGGTGTGAACAGGATATCCTGCCTACTGTGTTGAAAATAGAATGAAGTAGGGCAACTACTATTATGGGCAATGGTTGTGACCTCTTCCCTGAAGCCGCTTTATCTGAGTTAATATGATTATCAGGCGTGGAGGTCAGGAGTACAAGAGTTAAATCCATGGACAAATAGAAACAGCAGTTGAGGAATCAGGGTCAAATTAACAGACAAAATTCGGTAAAGCCCACAGTTCGCAGATACGGGTCAGGTAGCAGGTCAGGGTATGAACATTATTAGCCACATGAGTGAGTGAACATTTGACACACTAAATGCTATTTAATGTAATATAATACCCAAGAAAAATAAAATTTGATTATGTTCATTTAAATTATATTTTAAAAATAAAGACTTTACTGTATTTTTTAGTAATAGAAATTGAGCAGCTTCCATTGTATGTCAATGGAGGCATGTGGTTAGATTCACAAGATGTTGGATGCTATAGTAGCATTGTGTGTGGAGTGTGCTTTTTGATCTGGAAGCTTTCCAATCTGAAGTGCCTAGGAATTTTGGTCAAATATGCAAATGAACTTAAAATGAATGAAAGGTCATGGAAATTGTTTAATTCAACAAAATTTATGGGATGCTCATTATGTTCCAAGCACTTTACTACCAGCAGGGGCTGGGCAACAGTACAGGCATCATTAGATAGGGAGGGTGAATACTGCAGTGGTTATGAGGTCAGGCTTGGGGCCAAAGAGAATAGAATTCCAGCCTTTATATTTGCTAGCTTTGTGACATTGAGTGACTAATTTAGTCTTTCTAAACCTCAGTTTACTCAAGTGTAAATGGTGACTGTAGTACTTGCTTTACAGGGCTGATGGAAGCTTAAATAAAATAATTATACAAAGTGCTTAGCAGAGAGCCAGATACATAATGACTCAGTTAATGGTGATATTTCCTCTGTTGTTGCTTTTTGTCTGATTTTAATTGTTTACAGGTTAGGATAGCAAACTCTAAGTTTTTCAATGTTATAGGTTATAAAATAGATTGCTTGGTGGATGATAGATAGATAGATAGATAGATAGATAGATATAGATATAGATAGATATATAGATAAATAGATAGATAGATGGTTCGATGTAATTGCAAGAAAGAAAGTACTAAAGGTATCTGGGGGAATCAAGAAAGATGACATGTTAGATGAGCTGCAGATAAGCTGGACTTTGAAAAATGAGTTTGTTTCCAGGTAGAGGCCATCATTCACTCATTCAGTCAGTCAGTCAGTTATTTAATTAGTACACATTTATTGTATGGATGCTATATCCTGGAACTGTGCTAGGAGCTGAAAATACAAACCTTTATAAGAAACAATCTTTGCCCGCTCTACCACTATGATGGGAAAGAGCAACTTGTAAGAATCAACTATGACACTATGTGAATATGTGTTCCCTCAGGCTGCCTATAAGATGTACGCCCTGGGAGTGGAGTGAAAAGAAGGGAAAGGTTGATTCTGTTCGCAGTAATGAGAGAAAGAAAATGAAAGGAACATCTTGCAAGTATCTCTTCTAGGTGCTTTCCACACTCACTTAACCCTTACAAACATTGTCTGAATTAAGTATATTTTCCTCATTTGGCTGGTGAGAAAACTTGAGTTCAGGGACGTTAACTATCTTGTCCAGGTCACATAAGTAGCAAAGGGAAGAATGAGGATTTGAGCATGGCCACATCTAACTTCAGAGGGAGAAGGGACACACGTGTTGCCATGTGCCTGAAAGTAAAGGAGACCTGGGATATTTGTGAGTGTCTCTAATGACAGCCACACATGACTCCTGCTTTGAGGGTCTGGTCAGAGCACAGTTGGCTGCAGCCAATGCTGGAGATTGTGTCCTTTGGTTTAAGGGTTCCTGGCGAGAGCTGGAAATAGCAATGCAGAAAAGTGTAAGAGTAGTATTCTGGAGAGATTATCAAGTAAGCACGTAGGCTTGGGGAATGACCAGGGACCCAAGTACAGAATCTCACGTGCAATGAAAGGTGCCCTGGAAGTGCTGGGCTGCCCAGGCCTCCAGCAGAGTTACATTATCAGGTGAACTTTCCACTTTTAATAGGGACCCCTATGGCCTTTAGCATGAAGAAATTTGTTTTGTAAATTCAGGATCTTTGCAGACATATGCGTTAAAGTCAGGAGTAGAGGTCGGTGTCTTTGTGTTTCATTTATCATTTTGCTACATAGCTATAAGGAATTCTTAGTTATTGTAGAGTGTGACTCAGGGAGCCCTCAGAAACATGGACATGTTGTTTGTGCTTCAGGATTACATGGTCTATAATTCCTCATTTGTATTAGAGGAGGACTACCCATTTGAAAGGAGAGGCACTAGCTCTTTAAGGAAGACAAACAAAAACCTTGTACCTCTAACAAGGTCCAATCTGCACACAATTATTCACATCACTTTTGCCTTTCCAAAGGGGTCAGAGGTATAGAAACCATTACCAATATCCCAGGACAATTACATCTACCCCCAGGAGAATGAGATCAGGATTGAATTTGATTGGTGATGTCAGGACGTGTGCCTTTTAACCACTGACTCACAGGATGCATGTGATTTATATCTCCAGGTGAATGAGAGAGGGGCATGCTATCTATAACCTTGGTCTGTACCCCTTACTACGCGCTGACTTTAGAGAATATTTTTTTAATTCTACTGAACTCCAATCCCCTCAACTATAAAATAGAGGTGATGATATTCACCTCATAGGCTTCTCAGATTTAAGGGAGCTGATGGAAAGTGCTCAGCATGTTACATGGTGACTTATCTTCCCTTCTCCCTCTTTACCTGTTCCTCAAAAACATAATTATTATTAGCTGAACCTCTACCTGCAAGGTGAGAATTAACTGAGGAAAGAGTGTGGACTCCCCAGGGAGATTGCTTTTGACTGAGCCTCTCTGCTCAGGTATAGATTAAAAAGAGGGGAAAAAGACAGAAAATGAATGAGAAAAACAAGAGTTAATAGCCTTATTTTTGATGTTATGAACAATTTTCTCAGCTGGAACAAAAGAAAAAAAAAGAGGAACTCCCTGTAGTTGTTATAGGGGTTGATAATAGAAGATAAAGAGCAGATGTGGAACGGTGCACCCTTTGAAGAGGAATTAGAGGCCTGGTACATAGACAGGGCATGTGTCCTGGCAAGTAGACTGTTCCATGAGTTCACTGCAGGGGTGGCAGAGCTTGCAAAGATTAATGTTGCAGAAGTACTGACATTCTTACAGCACCTTGCCTGCCAGCTTATAGCATTGGCTTATGACAAACAGGCCAAAAATGCCAGCAAAGAGGGTATCATAACAATTTCCTATTGCTCAATGCACAATAATTTTTTTTTTTTTTTAGCTGAGCCATCTTGCCACCTATTGGCAGCTCAGCAGCAGCTCAGCTAGGACCGAGAATCGAACCGGCGACCCTGTTGTTTAGAGCTTACACTCTTGAGCGAGCTCTTAACCAACTGAGCTACTCGGCCAGCTCTAATACTTTTTTTTTTTTTAAATCTCACTTTCCCCAAGGGAAAAATGCATTTCTAATACCTATGACTCCCTGAGATGAAGCAATAAGAAGAGTATGTCAACTCTGTGGTAATATGTATATATGTAGATATAGATATAGATATAGATATAGATATAGATATAGATATAGATATAGATATAGATATAGATATAGATATATATACACTCAGTGTAATCCTAGGGAAACAAATCAAATAAACCCAAACTGAGGATCATTTTACAAGATATGTAACCAGTACCCGCTCAAAAATGTCAAGATCATGAAAGACTGAGAAACTGTCACAGACTAGAGACCAAGCCATGACGACTAAACACAACGCACAGTGTCTTGGTATCTTGGATTGGATCCTGCGACAGAATAAAAATATTAGTGGAAAAGTCTGGGAAATCTGAGTAGTTAATAGTTTTCCAACAACTTCAATTTCTTAGCTTTAACAGATGTTCTGTGGTTATATCAGATGCTAACAGTAGGTGAAGCTGGTGAAGGGTATATGGTAACTCTTCTGTAAATCTAAAACTATTTCAAATGAAATTTGAAAACATCTCTGTGGCACAGACCACGGTGTGCTCCCTTGAGCCGTGGCAACTCTTTATAACTTTGTGAGAACAGCGGGGATTAGGACTTTTGTTTGTTTTATCAGCATTTGGTATCCTGTGCCCTCCCTCTCATCTGTCTCTTTCCCAAATCAATCTTATGGAAAAGCTTGGAAATGGGAGAATGATGGAAAAAGGAAATTGAACACTGCCCATGGAAGGTGAAGGAAAATTTAAAGCTGGAACTTTAGGTGGTAGTATTTAAGAGCATCAGAACAAACCTAACTATCAGATATGGGGACTTATTTAAATGTGAGACCAACATAAGGGAGGAGAGAAGAGAGAGCCTTTTTATAGTTAGTTCCTAACTATGTTTTCTTGTATAACTCATGTTCCGAAAGCATATCAGGAAACCTGTGTTCTAATAAAGAGAAAATTAATACAAAGAAGATTAATTTACAAATAATCTTGGGATGAAAAGATATGAAGTCACTAGTCTCCTCTAAGAATTCAAAAGCATCTCATTTCTTTATTCTTTAATTTTCAATATTGTCGAGCCAAAAATATCATGAAATGACCTGAAAATGTGGTCTTGGTGCAATCGCTTCTGTTCTCATTTTTTATTAATCACAAAGAACAATCTCTAAGAGGGTTATTTCTGTAGTCAAAACTGTCACTGGTGAATAAAGCATGTGGTTGTCTCTAGGGAAGTGGGCCTGCTGCCAAACAGCTCACATGCATGAGGAGCTAAGCCTGGGGTAGGACATACGTTTTGACCTTTATGATTCAGAACTATTAATTATAACAAATTTTTGTTACTGATTGTTGAATTAATACAAGAATAACCACCACAACCACAAAAGCATTGGTAACCCCATTCTCCAGAGAAATGGTGCACCGGGAGGGATAAAGCCATTTTAAAATCTATCAAGTGAGGTCTGTTTGCTCTGAGGCATTTCTCAGTCAGGAAGGAGAGCGAGCTGTGGTCCATGGCATAACATATCCACCTTCTCAGTTTTATTTTTATGCCTCAAAGCTGGCTCCCTTTCTATTGTACTCAACCATCGTTCAAGCCTTACTCATCTAAACATAACATCATTGACATCCCATGATATATATGTTTTTTTCAGCATAGCTGTTCTATTTATTCTTAAATGTTGAATTATCTCATCCTATCCCAAACGACTGCAGGCTAGCAACATTGAACTGTGATCATGTGTAGTCAAGCTGACGGAGTGTGCCGAGTAAGTTTATTGTTATCAGCTTTTTCGTTCGTCTATACTTATGATTATTTTGCCACACTTGCTTCATCTATTTCTTTCTCCAACTCTTTAACTGACACATTTGAAAGTAAGTGGCAGGTAACAGGGTGCCTCCTCCCTAAAGACTTAATGTGTCTTCTGAAACACTTTCTTCTATTATAACTACAATACTGTTATCATACCCAAGAAATTTCACATGATCCAGTAGTATTATCTAACAAATAGTCCATATTCCATCTTCTCCAATTCTCCCCAAAATCTTCTTATGCTCTATAGCTTTTTATTCATTTCAGAATTTAATCAAGGATCATAAATTGATCCATGATTAGATTTTCTATGAACTCCCTTTCCTAAAATCGACTTGCTTATCGAAGGCACAAGCTGATTCTCCTTTATCACATCTTACTTTACAAATACCGATCTCTCTATTTATATATAAAAAAAATATGAAAGAGAGAAAGGGAGAAAAGAAGGAAGACAGGAAGAAAGGGAGGGAAGGAGGAGAAGCATCGCATTCATCCATTCCAAATTTTTTCATGGTACATTGCTTTGTTATAAAAACTCCTGAGACACCGAACAAAACAAAACACAAAATCGACACCTTTGAAGTATTCCTTAATCAAGTTGTAATATCTTTTTCATTATGCTATGTATTGTCAATACAATTTACTTTCTACATTTGACAATTAAATATCAAACTTTGTAATATGTGTATATTGTTTATATTTTGACTAATTTAGTAACAATAATTAGTCA
>NW_017731587.1:2346323-2348041 GCF_001890085.2 Hipposideros armiger
AAAGATAAAAAATATTAATAAAGTGGCAATAACTACATATCTATCAACAGTTGTTTTCAATGTAAATGGACTAAATGCTCCAATTAAAAGATAGGGTGGCTGACTGGATATGGAAACAAGACCCTTACATATGCTGCCTATAAAAGACCCACTTTGGGTTGAAAGACACACACAGACGGAAAGTAAAGGGATGGAAAATACATTTCATGAAAATTTTAACAAACAAACAAAAAAGCGGCGTAGAAGACTATAACAAGAGACAAAGAAGGACTCAGTAATCCCACTTCTGGGTATTTATCCAAAGAAACCCAAGATACTACTTCAAGGAGACTTGTGCATCAATATGTTCATTGCAGCATTGTTTACAATGGTCAAGATATGGAGACAGCCTGGGTGTCCATCAATGGATGAATGGATAAAGAGCAGGTCATACATATGTACAATGGAATATTGTTCAGCCATGGAAGGGAATGGGTTCTTGCCATCTGCAGTGGCATGGATGGACCTGGAGGGTATTGTGCTGAGTGGGGTAATATCAGAGAGAGGAAGACAGATGCAATGAGGTTTCATTTCTATGTGGAATCCAAAGGACAAAATAAACAAAAACAAAAACAGAAACACATAGAGCATAGATACAGAAAACATTTTGATGATTGCCAGATGGGAGGGGGGTTGGGGAGGTAGATGAAAAGGGGAAGGGATTAAGAAGTACAAATTAGTTGTTACAAAGTAGTCATGGGGATATAGAGTATAGCATAGGAATATAGTCAATAATATTATAATAACTGTGGTTTTTGGTGGGTACAAGATTTATTGGGGTGATAGATGGGAGGGGGTTGGGGTACAGGGTGAAAAAGGTGAAAGGACTAAGAAGCACAAATTGGTAGTTACTAAATAATCATGGGGATGTAAAGTAATGCATAAGAAATACAGTCAATGACATGGTAATAATTATGTATAGTGCCAGGTGGGTATTAGACTAGTCAGGGGGATCACTTTATTTATTTATTTATTTATTTATTTATTTATTTATTTATTTATTTATTCATTTATTATTGTAATAGTTTCAGGTGTATGAAACAACATAATGATTAGACATTTACACCCCTCACAAAGTGATAACTCCCTAAATCTACTACCCTCTGACATCATATATGGTTATTCCATACCATTGACTACATTCCCTATGCTGTACTTTACATCCTGTAATATATATATAATTATAGTTCACATTCAATATTATTCTACATCAACTTTAGGTGTACAGTGCAATGGTTAGGCATCTACGCAATCTATGAGGTGATCAAAGGATCACTTCTTAAATTATATAAATATCTAACCACTGTGCTATACACCTGAAATTAATATAAAATAATATTGAATGTCAAAAAAAATAGTAAATAAAAGTGGGAGGTAATTAAAAATGAAAGGTACATAAGAGAAAGGTCCAAGCAAGAGAAATTATGTGAAGCTACGCTGAATAGGCAGAGCTGTCAGGACACCTGCCTGTTTCCTGAAGGCAGAGCATTCCTTTCAAAGGAATAGTAGAAGCTATGGTTTAGGACTATAGGTAGAGCTAGCACATAGTGCCTTTGAGCAAAGGGCTAAGAACTTTTCGTTTTATCCTCTAGGCATGGGTATTTATCAAACGTTGAGGCGACATATTCTGGTGGGGGGATAGGGGAATGAAATGGCCAAACAAAGCTCTGGGATGAGTC
>NW_017731587.1:2350528-2353094 GCF_001890085.2 Hipposideros armiger
TGATAAATTTTTCATCATTTGTCTTCTGTAGTAATTTATATTAAGTACTCTTTCTGTCTAGTTCTGTCCAGACTCTTTAAACATCAGGCTGCTGTCAAACAGCTGTCATTATCATGAATATTAGGCCCAAATGTCACTATTTGTTCCTGCCACAACAGAAATAACTGGAATTGACTGTAATAGAATTCTGATGGTAGACTTGAGGGCATGGATGTGAAATACCAGTCTTGGAAGCTGATGATTAATGTAAGAATGTCATATCTATGGATTGGTGGGACTTGGGGACATAGAGCTTACTCCTAGAATCAGCTGTGACATGAGCCCTCCATCCTTAAAGATGTGAGCTGTGAGTTCGTTCCAATACTACTACTACTACTACTACTACTACTAATAATAATAATAATAATAATAATTGATAATAATAATAATAAATACTTAGTACTTAAGTATTTATAATTGTCTAAGCACTTTACATGAATAGCTTAGTTAAGTCTCACAGCAATCTAATGAGACTGTGTGTTTGGTTCTCTCATTTATCCCCATTTTGCAGATGAATAAGGTGAGGCACAGAAAAGTAAATTTCCCAAGGATACACAGCTACTAAAATATGGAGCTGGAATTCAAGCACAGCTGCCTCTAGCACTGGAGGGTTTAACCACTGTGCTTCTTTGCCTTCCCAAAGGTCACCTATCTCTCTCAGGTAAAAAGACCAGTAACAAACTCACCCCAACAGATATTCTAGATCAGCCCAGTCATGGCCAGTGACATTCCAGATTCTTCAAGCTTATTGCAAGGTGCTGTGCATGTTCACATGTTTTTCATTCTTAAGAGAAGCTCCCTCAGGGCAGAGATCACATTATGTTTTGTGAAATATGAATATTCATTGAATAAATAAAGGGACTCATTTATATATATATATATATATATATATATATATATATATATNATTCCATGTGCTTGAGAAATAAAATGGAAATATGGTAATCTTGGCTGAATTATAGATTTAAATATCATTTTATAAGTAAGGACTCCCAAATTAATGCCTCCAACTTGAACTCACTGCACTCAACTCCAGACTTCGAAAGTACATCTTAACTTAGTTTTCAGATAGGCATCGCAATTCATTTAAGACCTCAAAAACTGACCTCCTGATTCCCTGTCCCCTATTCCAAACTGCTCTTCTCATAACTTCCCCAGTCTCTATTCTGTTCTTCTAGTTGCTTTAGCCAAAATTCTCTGAATCATTGGCCATCATCCTTAAATTTCCTCTTTATCTCACATCCACATATAATTTTTCAACATAGCTACCCTGTTGGCTTTTATACACATACACACACACACACACACACCCTTGTCTACTGAATCTGGCTACTTCAGTACTTCCATGGCTAACCCTGGTTCAAATCACCATTGTCCCTTTCCCGATTTTTGCAGCCCTCTCCTTGATCTTCCTACTTCTCCTCTTGCCCCACTTCAATCTGCCTCTTAAGCAGCTGCCAAAAGGATATGTTATCACAGAAATCAGATCATGTCACTTTTCTACTGCAAACCTTTCAATTGCTTCCTAAGGCCAAGACCCCACAATGGTCTATAGAGTCCCACACACTTGAGTCCCAAATCACCTGTGGGCTCTTGTCTCCTTTTCCTTGCTCACTCTGCTGTAAATACTCTGACCTTTATACTCGCCCTTCCATTATATCAGAAGCATTCCACTCACCCCTTAAATATCCATGGGTCTTACTTTCTCACCCCCTTCAGGCCTTTGTTCAAATGTTGCCCTCTTCTCTACTGTTTTCTGCCTATCCTATCTAAGTTGCAGCTCCACCCCTCCCATTGTGTTTTATTCTTTAGCACTTACCACCATCTAATATACTCTATATATGCCTGTTTGTCTTCTTTGTTGTCTGTCTTTCCAGCCCTCACCACCATCCCTGCAAGGATGCAAGCTCCCTGTGGGCAAGGATTTTTTGTCTGTATTGACTAAATAGGGTTTCCATTTTCTGGCAGAGTGCCTGACTCTCTTCTAGGAAGTCTGTCAGTGTTTTTGAATACGGGAATACAGATTTTTATTATATAAAACAATAATCAACATAATATGTGATACTTATTTTACTAAAACAATTTTTAAGACAGTTTAAATTATCTTCATAAGCAGACACACAAAATTCTTGCTGCTTAGAGCTAAGTAGCTATGAAGAAAAGTGAATTGGTTATTAAATTCTGGGACAGTTGAAAAAAGAGTTCATTGAAGTAATAGGACTTGACCTAGGCCTTAAAAAAGAACATAGGATTTGGAAATGTAGAAAGGTGAATAAGACTGAAAGCAGCAAGAGAAAAGCAGTAGTTACCAACAAGGTAACTAGCAGCTGATTTCTCAACAGAAACTTTGCAGGCCAGAAGAGATTGGCAGGAAATATTCAAAGTGATGAAAAGCCAGGACCTACATACAACCAAGATTACTCTACCCAGCAAAGCTATCATTTAGAATTGAAGGACAGATAAAGAGCTTTCTAGACAACAAAAAGCTAAAGGAGTTCATCACCACCAAACCAGTATTACAAGAGTG
>NW_017731587.1:2355664-2356697 GCF_001890085.2 Hipposideros armiger
TTTTTTTTTTTTAAGAAATCTGGTTCCAGGGTTTTACATGATTCGTTATCTGACTATAAGAAGGACATGAAATTGACTGGCATATGTTTTCAGGTTTATTAAAAATTTAGCTAAAGGATGACATGCTTCTCTTTTAGTTTCACATGTATTCCCTCATCAACAAATTCAACAAATTGGACTTGACAGTTATGTAAAATAATATATTTAGATGAACTAATAGCTATCTAATATTATAATGATTACTATCATCCAAAGTGGATAAAGTACTTCTGTTCTAAGCCAAAGATGTATAGCTAATTTCCTATTATTTCTAGTATGAGTTATGTGAATTAAAATGACATACCTATTACTTTTAAGATGTAATCACAAGCTGATTTAAGGATTCAACAACCAAGTTTGAAAATATTTGTGCAAATGTACTGACTAGAGCTATCACTAGTAATCTGCAGTTTGAAAATTTTGGTATATGTTTATAATAAATAGAATTTTTCCTGATGCAGTTTGTGCCTGGAAAATGCATTGGTAATATCACTTCTAGAAATACCAATGGTTATTTATATCTTTAAGCTTATATCCTAAAGTTCTATGCTTTGTATATTAGATTGTGTTACACTGGTCATGGTATAATAAGTAGATGACAGTGGCAGTACAGTGTAGTACTTAAAACAGGACCTTTGCCACCAGATGACAGAGTTCAAATACTAACTTTGGCATGCAGGATATTAAGGCATGTATTTGGAAAATTACTTAAATTCTCTGGGCCTCAATTTCCCCATATATAAAAATGAGATAATCACAGTAGTAGGACTATAATGTTATTGTAAATAGTGAATAAGTGAACGCATAAAAAGTGCCTAGAACAGTGCTTGAAATATGGTGAAGATGATGTTGTGTTATTCATTTACTTTTATTGCTAAATAATATTCCTTTTAATTGGTCTACCATCCAACAAATAAAATTTTGTTTATCTATTCATCAGTTAATGGACATTTGTGTTGTTTCCATTTTTTGGCTATTATAAATAATGCTGCTA
>NW_017731587.1:2357568-2360351 GCF_001890085.2 Hipposideros armiger
ATTGATTTCTATAAAAGAAAAGCTTTTTGTTTCCGAGCTAAATGATTTCCAAACTTAATTTCTAAAGCCTTTTGTGAATTTATAACTAATGTTCTGAGATATGTATACATATAAAATTTAAGGAATATATTATTGTCTTTTTTTACTTTGTTTTCATCTGTCCAATGTAATACTTTTGTTATTAATTTGTTCCAGAAAGTATGTCCTATGATGTGGGGAAGAAGATAGGTGTTTTTATACATGTAAATTTATGTACAGTTATGTATAAAAATGTGCAGATTTTAAATCCGAAGCCTTCTACCGAGTATTACAAATAGAATTGGTAGAAGAATTTTCAATTTTCCAAAAAGGAGACACCAAAATATAGTAAATTGGGGGCACAGCCTAAGGAAGTCATTATAAAAACATTTTGAAGTAATTTTGTCTAATTTAAATGCTACATGGTCAAGTCAGCATGCTTCCATGCCATATGCTTTCCTCAGAGCTATTTTTGGTTTGCACAAATGTTAGATGTTTGGAGAATAAACTTGAAAGATGCTTTTTTTGGTGGTTGGTGAGGGTGGTGGTGGTTAGCGAGGCTGAATTCCAACTGACCCTTTATTTTTTCTTTTCTCTCTCAGGCTGGCTTAATGCTCTTCATTCTGCAGCCAGTGCCTACTCAGATACATGACTGCAGAACGAGGACCGCTGTCAGTTCATTAACTGAGTGGCCCACAAGATTAGAAAATGCAGGTTTTATTGAAAGCAGAGTGTTAACATTGTAATTATGATTGTCATAGATTTCTCTGGTGACTGCTGCCTGGTGTCAGGGACTTGAAATTAAAAGGTTGATTTTCCCTTTGTCACGCAGCATCTCTTGACCTGCTTTCCTGAGGTGAGGACTCACCTATTAAATCAAGGCCTTTCAAACATTTNATAGAGGGAAGTCAAGAGTTTTTCCAAAATTTGGCTAACCTAAGCCTTTGCAGATTTCTTGTGAACTGTTGAAAAGGTTAAAAATATATGTCAGTGATTTTCCATACAGTTTTCTCCAAAATTTGTCTTACAAAATGCTTCCCAAGAAATCTGACTGAGTCTTTTGAAATTTTTCTGCTTCTACAGACAAAATGATATTCACAGAGGAAGTCTTCTGGGAGGAGAGATGAAAATGGCATATTTCTTATGTAAAATGTTGTTATTAATATCTTTTGTTGCTGGGGAAGGGACATCAAGATGGTCAGAATAGGAATGAAAAAAATTCCAGTGGCACAATAAACAAATGCTGTTAAAGTTGAAAGGATTGGATGTTCACAAGAAGACTGAATGGCTATTAAAAAGAGTATGCCAGGGTGTAACTATCTTGATAAAGGTAGCAAGGTCCAGAATCTGACCCTTAGCTTGGCAGGTCCAGAAATCTGGTGTTTCCGGTGTCTGAGTGGTTGCTATACTTATTAGAGGGAAGATAAAGTTAATAATGTCATTCACCTACTGAAATCCCTTCCGTGGTTTTTATTGCCTTTTACCAAAGACTGCAGTAATTAACATAGCTTACACTTATCACATCCACACTGAACTGCTGTTTTTAAAGAGCTTTTTTGAAACATCGTTCACATATCATTTTATTCACCCATTAAAAGCACAATTCATTGGCTTTTCGTAGATTCATAGAGTTAAGTATCCATCACCACAATCAACATTAGAACATTTCATCACCCAGAAGAAATCCCGTACCCCTTAGCTGTCACCTCCTCCAGTCTCCCCATTTCCCATAGCCCTAGCAACCACTAATTAATTTACTTCCTGTTTCTATATATTTACCTATTCTGGACATTTCATAGTAATGGAATTATATAATTCATGGCCCTTTGTGACTGGCTTCTTTAATTTACAATAATATTTTCAAGGTTCATCCATGTTATAGAATATATCAGGACTTTGTTTCTTTTATTTCTGTATAATATTCCATTTCATATGTATACTACTTTTTTTCCATCCATTCTTCAATTGTTGGACATTTGAGTTGTTTTCACTTTTTTTAGCTGTAAACAATGCTGATACAAACATCGATATACAAGTGTCTGTGTGGTCATGCTTTCCATTTTCTTGGATATATTCCTAGTAGTGGGATTGCTGGATCATATGATAATTCTATGTTTTACTATTTGAGACACTGCCAGACTGTTTTTCAAAGCAATTGTACCATTTTACATTCGCACCTGTGGTGTAGGAAGCTTCTCCACATCCTCGCCAACACTTATCTTCTTGATTAAAACCTTCCTAGTGGGAGTGAAGTGTTATCGCATTGTGATTTTGATTTGCATTTACCTGATGGCTAGTCATGGTGAACATCTTTTCATTTGCTTATTGGCCATTTATATATTTTTGGAGAACAGTCTATTCAGATTCTTGGCTCATTTTTTAAGTGGGTTATTTGCCTTTTATTAGTGAGTTGTAACAGATATTTATATATTCTGGAAACAAGTCCTATTATAAGAATGATTGGCAACAATTTTCTACATCCTATGGGCTATCTTTTCACTTTCTGGATGATTTCATTTGAAGTGTAAAAGTTATTAATTTGATGGTGTATTAGTCATCTCAGGCTGCCATAACAAAATACTGGAGATTGGATGGCTTCAATAGATTTATTGTCTCACAGTTCTTGTGGCTAGAAATCTGAATTCAGAATGCCACCATGGCTGAGTCCTCTTCCTTGCTATATACCTGGCTACTTTCTGGCTGTGTCCTCATGTGGCGGAGAGAGAGCTCTGATGTCTCTTCTTCTTGTAAAGGCAATAATCCTA
>NW_017731587.1:2363886-2364912 GCF_001890085.2 Hipposideros armiger
TTTAAGAAATGTGGCTTAAGATAGTGATTCGTCATCAGACACAGATGAGGACAAGCTAATGGTTGGGAGTTTTGACAGTGATGAGGAGCTGTATGAATTTTATGATGAATAAAACTTCAGTTCAATATCTTCATGTAATACGTTTTTTTTCAAATTTCGGGCCCTCAAATTAAGGTATGTCTTATACATGGGGAAATATGGTAATAATATACACAGGGACTGGATTTGGGAGTTAGAGAAGCTGCTCAGATTTAGGATTTGGGGAGTTCCTCAAAGTGCCAGAACACAAGGTGTGTGTGTGTGTGTGGAGTTGGAGCCTTTACTATGGTCCATCCTGGATCATACCTTCTTCAGGAAACCTATGAATGGCTCTAGGCTGTAACCCAGGGTTCTGGCCAGACTTATTGCAGGCAATTGGGCTCCTCTCAAACAGCATACCATAACAAACAACACAAGGGTTCACTGGAAACTCCTAATGTGTTTTATCCTGTCATTTTATTTCAGACTCCAGACAACAGCTTGAGAGTTGTGTGAGCCTCAGGATAGTGATAGAGGCATTCAGAGACATGTGGAGGGAATAAAGCAGATAAGGTCGGAGACGTGTGTTCTAGGGAACTTTTAGGAATGGCTTTACAATGTTCAGATAATTTTCTCATAGTTTCTATCTTTATAGACATTAATATGATTCCTTATTTTTATAAGAGAACATAGAATATTAGTTGATGTACTTTAGGCAATAATAACCTAATTAATTGATCAGCAAGAATTTACTAGATATAAATTAACAAAGGGGTACAGCAAGGCACTTTCTCTTATAAAAATGTACTGAGTATTTTTACTCTGTCATATTAATATCAATCATTTTTAATATGCTAGTCCACTGACGATACGGTGGGTACATAAAATGGTACGTTTCTTACAATTGGTGAATGCACATTAACGTTATTATTGCACAAAATCCATAGTTTACATTAGGGGTCAGTTCTTGGTGTTGTGTATTTGATGTGTATGGAAAAATGGGTGACA
>NW_017731587.1:2364974-2366284 GCF_001890085.2 Hipposideros armiger
GGAAATTAACACATAATTCAATTATTATAAAAACAGTGTAGTAAGTGCATTGGTAGATTTTGAACAAGGTATTATAGAACAACTAGCAAGGCAAGCTGGTGCTTTAAAAATAAATTAGTTAGGCAGAGAGGATGGGGAAGAGTATTCCAGGTATAGGAAATAGTATGTGAAAGTAAATGATGAACAGAAGAGAGATGAGAAAATGGAAAGGTAAAAATAGAAACAAGAAAGAAAAATCTGTTGTAGGTGCAGAAAATAGACCTTTTAAGAAACAGGCTTTAGAAGGTCAATGTCACCTGTATATCAACAATGTTTCAAAGCACATAAACGAATATTACTCTGTGTGTGGTACTTCGGTGATGGGTTTTGAGTACTTAGTGATGGAAATCATTAATGTGCCTCGAATGTGTATTCTGAATTTCTATGGGGTCAAGTGCAACAACTATGTCTAAGTTACTTCTGTATCTTCAACACAGGCTCTGAGATGTCATAGGTGCTCAATAAATATTGTTACATATGGCTAAAGGGATGATACGTTGATATCAATTAGCAGTTGAGGAATTTGATGATTTTCCATTTTAAGCCAGAGGAGGCAGTGTTGCAGAAATTAAAGAGTTGGAATCAGGGTGGGTTATTTCTAACCGTGACCTTGATTAAGTTATTCATCCATGCTAAGCTTCACTATTCTTACATGCAAAATAAGGAAGAGATGAAATAATTCATATAAAATGCTAAGCTCAGGACAGAGAAAGGGGTGCCTGCACTAAATTGTAGTTGCTGTTATTCAGTGAGAATAAAGCTAATTAATTGTCAAAGGGCCAAGATTTTGGATAATTTGAATTTTAAAAGTTAGTCCGTTTAGATTAGATGTGTTTAAATGTAGGGAGCTCTGAAAGATTTTGTCATCTTGAGAAAAGTACAATTTTTACAAAGACTGAAAGAAAGACAGATTAGAAGGGGAAAGCTTGTAATCAGGAGTTAAAAAGCAACCTATTGTCATCATCCAGTAAGACATAGATTGTGTGGGTTCAAAGCCCAACTATCCTATTGACTAAGTGTCTAACTTTGGAAAAATTACTTAACTCTCCTAGGCCTCAGTAAAATAAAAAATTAAAATTAAAAAATAATGAAAAACCCCACTATATTCTTAGAGAAATTTTAGGTTCACAACAAAGTTTAGGGGAAGTTAAAGAGCTTTTCCATACACCTTCTGTCCCCACACGTAGACACCCTCAGCCATTATAAACATCCCTATTTGCAGTGGTACATTTCTTACAATTGATGAATCTATTTATATTGGCACATCATCA
>NW_017731587.1:2369365-2373973 GCF_001890085.2 Hipposideros armiger
ACAAGAGTAAGTATAAAACTGCCTCTGCTTGGAATTGATTCCGTATATAGTTCAGTGCCTTATCTCTTGTATATGCATAAAAAATACAAACATTTAAAAACTTTAGGAAGACTTTAAGCAGACACCACGAATCTGGAATCTGTTACTTAAAGTAAAGGAGATTATGCTACCAAACTGAAAACAGGAAGGCAGGAACCCTAAATTACAGTCTCTGTTACTAAATCACCATGTTGACTTAGAAAAATGTGTTTACTCCTTTTGGCCTTTTCTTTTTTCAACTTGAAAAGGAAGGGCTGGATTTCAATAGAGAATTTCAAACTTTCAAATTGTTGTATTCCAGTGGGGGACCGATACCTCAAAGGCTGAGGCAGACAGTGGAGGAGAGGTTTGAGAGGAGAGCATAAGTTTCACTTAAAAATATAAGAACATAAGGGAATGGTGTGACATTGGTCCTCACCTCACCCCACCCCAGCAAGATACTTATTTAAAAAAGAAAAAAATATATTAAAATGTAAAACCACTGGAACAGAACCGTCCTCGTTAAAAGAGGCTTACCTTTTCTATGTTTGAAGATTGTTGTGGAGACTTTCAGTTCTGATATTCTGATTTCATAAAGCTGATGGAATTTACTATATTCTGCTTTTGGAAACAGATGTTTTGTTTCAGTCACATGACATGTAACAGTAAAATTCAGAATTTGATCAAAGATGCTGTATTTTGTAGTTCCGGAGAAAAAGTCACTAAATTTCATAAAATATATAAATCGCCGTATTACCCATAAGTGCAAACAGCTTCTCTACTAAAACAACATAGAAAAAAAAAACACTTTTGGGTGGACATAGATAAAATATGAAGTAGGTGAAAAATATTTTAAGTGTTAGAGCTCTAACAGATTAATGCTGCAAAATAAGGTATCATTAATAATGTATTCATTTTATGCTTGGTCTTAGAAAGTAATATAAAAATGACAGCACCACAGACAGTGAGCTTGTGTGTCTAATGAGAGATGCCATTCCATGAACAATGGTTATAATAATGGTCAAACTTGATTTATTTCCATATTCATCAGGGTATTTTTTTTATGGTAAAGAGAATTCACACAGAATTCTGTCCTGTTTCACTATTTTAAGGCTTTCGGCTACAGTCCCCGATGTAGCACACAGTATAGCCAAACGTAAAAGTAGAAGCAGGAAACTGAAAACGGAGAGAGATACAAACCTCCAGATAGCTTCCAAATATTTCTCATACTTAAAAGGCACAGAAACTCTTTTATTAGCTGTGCATGCATTTCTCTTTCACACAACCTTTCCTTGTACAATTCTAACTCCTGTCTACAGCACTATGAGGCAGGTGTTATGATTATCCTCGTGTTACAGATGAGGCACCTGAGCTCAGAAAAGGGCAGATAACTTGCCAGCAGTCACACAGTGAATATATAGCAGAGAGGGGATTTGAAAGCTGAGGCAGAATAACTGCAGAGCCTCTGCCCTTAACCATAAGGCCATCGGCACAATTATTCAAGGGAGACCCATGAAAAAAACCCAAGATTTATGACAGCTTAGAGGAGATGCTGCCTAAGAGTAGGCCTCTGCCAAGTCATTTCCTTTTCATTGACTGCCACTAACTTCAGAGATCTAGATTTGGGGACAGCATCCACACAATTTTCATGATATCACACTCCATGAGACCCAAAAGTACCTGTGGTTATTGCATCTGCAAAGAAACCTTGAGTAAAAAGGGAACTAAGGCAAGCTATACTTGAAACACCTATTCAGGAGCCAGTAAGCAAAATACAAATACTAAGTTCCATTAAATAACAGAAATTGAAGACATGGATTTTAAAATGAATAATATTTACTATGAAAACATGATAGAAAGCTGGAAAATCTTTTTCTTTTCTTTCTTTTTAAATTCATTTTTAATTGTAATTGGCATGCAATACAATGTTAGTTTCAGGTGTACATCATAGTGATTAGACATTTATGTACCTTATGAAGTCATCACCACAATAAGTCTAGTCTCCACCTGACACCATACATAGTTATTGACTATATCCAGTCATTATTGTATTATTGACTATACAGTGTTATTGACCATATGCCCTATGCTGTAATTTACATCCCTGTGACTATTTTTATAGCTGGTAATTTGTACCTCTTAATCCCCTTCCCTTTTTTTTTGCCCATCCCATCTGGAAAACATTTTTCTACCTTCCTTAAAAGCAGTGATGTGGAGGACTTTTGTTGTTGGTTATGTCAGCGGAAGATGGATTTATGAAACCTTCCTTGTGCAAAGTATTGATTATATGACAACTTCCTAAGTTACATAACCATCTCTCACCTCTCCCACCACCCAAAAAATACCCAGGGCTTAAAANCCACAGTCCATACTTTACATTGTGGTTCACTTGGTGTTATACAGTCCATGGGTTTTGAAAAATGTATAATGACATATATCTGTCATGATTATATCATACAGAGTATTTTTACCGTCCTAAAAATCTTCTGAACTTGGGCTATTAAACTCTCCTCACCACCCCCATACCACTCCTGGCAATCATTGATCTTTTTTACTGTCTCCATTGTTTTGCCTTTTTCAGAATGTCATATAATTGGAACCATACAGTATGTAGCCTTTTTCAGATTGGTTCCTTTCACTTAGTAATATGCATTTAAGATTCCTCTATGGCTTTTTTCCTGGCTTGATAGCTCATTTCTTTTTAGTACTAATACTATTCCATTGTCTGAATGTAGCTCAATTTATGTATCTGTTCACCTACTGAAGAGCATCTTGGTTGCTTCCAAGTTTTAACAATTATAAATAAAGCTGCTATAAACACCCATGTGCAGGTTTTTGTGTGGACAGTTCTTTACTGCTTTGAGTAAATATGAAGGAGTGAGATTGCTGGATTGTATGGAAAGAATAGTTTTGTTTAGTGAGATCTTAAGAATTTTTTACAGGGTTTTATGAGGATTAATGAGATAATCAATATAAATTGCTTGGCAGAGTACCTGGCATATTGTAAGGGCTCAATCAATATTAATTATATTTGTTCTTGTTATTATCTGAAAAAGATGATATGAAACTCAATTGGTAACAGTAAGGATGTACAGGTAAGTACAGAAGAGAGAAATATCAGAGGAAAAGTATAAAAACATTTGATACTTAACTGCATATGAGGTATCTGCATCTGCTACAGTCCCAGATATGCAGCATGTGCTTGTCTAATCCTTGTTACTCTGCATGGAAGGAATACCCGGCCTTAGGCCTTTGGATTCCCCCCTCCTTTTGGACTCATTAAGTAGGATCATGCAAGGTAATTGTAAATAATGGTTATCTAATTCTTCAGATAAGGAGAAAGAGTACTGCTAAATGCTCTCCAAATCTGAGTCATATCAACCTGATGAACAGCTAGGGACAAAAACGGTCTAGTGGAAAAGCACTAGACAAGCAGCCCGGAGAACTGTTCACAGCCTAACTCACTCTCTCTGAGTTGCGAGCTTCATGAACTTGGACCTAATTCTTAGTAATTCAGTTTCCTCTNATGATGTAACAGATGTAAAGTTCCTAACAACATCCCCAGCCTATAATAAATGCTCAAGAAACAACAGCTTAAGAAGAGGATGAGCTGGGCAGGGGAGAGAGCTAGGAATTTAGCTCAAATTGAGGAACTAGATTTTATGTCATTTAAGAGACTTGTCACTTAGAATTAGGAGCGTAGGGAAATTAAATGACTTGTGTTGGTTAATAAGAAATGATACCTCCAATTTTTTTTAAGATACTAACAGGAAAAAAGCTTATTTTACTTTGCTTTATTTTTTGGAAGAAATAGTGCTCCACATTATGAGGAGACTTAGTATGGAGAGGGATTGATGTGGTTAGAAACGATTCACGCCTGAGTAACAGAACTTGGACTGGTGAATGCCTGGGTGCATAGAGACTTATTGAGAGCGAGGACTTTCACTTGCTTCTTTGGCTGCCATCTGCCTTGCACTTCGAGTGGTGCCCAGTCATGGGGCGTACCCATGTGAATGTGTATGTGTACGACGTGCCTGAGTATATGCTGAGAAAGAACAGGGTGTTCCCTTCGGTCTGAGGGTACTTGCTTGGTTCTGTGTGACCTGACTGCTCTTTAAAATTCCAAGAAACAAAATACAGAGTAGCAAAAGTAATTTGGTCCTTGGGCAAAGTAAGAATTTTGGCAGACTATGGTTCGGGAACAAAATGATTGGCCTGAAAAGTTGTTGAATATGGTTTGTGGTTGGTCAACTGACCTACTAGTCCTGACTCAGTGATTCAAAGCAAACTCAGCTCTTCCTATAGACTTCTTTGAACTCAAACATGGTGAAATGTGAATGAAGTTCTCTTCTAACATTTACTCTTTACTGTTTTCAACTTCTGACAATACTGTGTTATACAGTGTGTTCTGTTTATTACATTTTTTTACTCAAAATTTATTTTTGAAATCTTTCCATGCTGCTATATAAAGATCTAGCTTATTTATTCTACCCTCTGTACAATATTCCATTATGTGCATTTAGCATATTTAATTCATCCATTTTATTAGGTGGAAATCATTTTATACATGGAAATCCGTTTTCAATTCGT
>NW_017731587.1:2377231-2378199 GCF_001890085.2 Hipposideros armiger
TCAGAATCAGTGCCATGATAATAAATAAAAAATGCAGTCATCCGTCATCAATAACATCTTGACTAATTTCTGTCCTTAGTTTTGAATACGTAATTGTTTCAGCGAACTGATAGAATTATATTTTGTCTTATTCTCTAAGCATAAAAGCATATTTCTCCATTGTGGAGAGTTTGATAATAGAAATACATGGGAGGAAGCTAAAAACAAAAATCACTTGTCATTTTACCACCTGGAAATATCCGATGTTAAAACTCTGAAATATTTCCTTTTGATATTTTATCTTTCTGTAGAAAGCAAGCTAAATCTTCAGAAAGATCGACCCAGATATGTTTCTTTTTAAATTGGTTTGATGTTAAATATACAGATTTATGTTTTATCTTATAACAATCATGAATATAGGATTACTTTTAAATGCCTATATGTTAATATACAATGCAGAATCGCCCTCACTTTCTTCTTTTCTCCATCAAAACTATGCAATTTATATAAAGTTCCATTTCTATGGAAATGTTTATTGTTTTCTACTTGTTGTTTATTTCAATTCTCCACTTTAATAATATACTCGCAGAATGTCAATAGCGTTTAAGCAGGCAGCAATTAGGGCAGAAAATATTTGTCTGCAATGCCAGTCAAAATGTTACAATGGACTCTTTCATCTTGATTCTAAGCTCCAAGTCTACTCTAAGGGCTTTCAGTGCCCACTTGGGCTGAAGCCACTCAGGAAACTCAGCAAAATAAGAGGTTTGAAGCAAACAAAAATATAAACCCTCAACCTTTCCCATCTTTGCATAATCATCATATTTATTTACTTTATACTAAATTTGCCTTTGTGATGATTATGTTAACCAAACCTGTCTCCCTCATTTTTGTTTTTCATTTTGATCTTGTGACAGTGCCTTCTCAGCCTGCAGCTAAGTTTTCCTAAATACTTAAATATCTGACAAGCATTAGTTTTATTACTAAGAACC
>NW_017731587.1:2383163-2386145 GCF_001890085.2 Hipposideros armiger
CTGAAGAAAATTTGATTGGTGTTAGATTGTGAGAAATTTTAGAGTAGAATTGCATGTTTTAATTTGTAGGGTGCTCATAAACTTGTGACTCTCTCTTTGCATGTTGAGTAGTTAACATATGTTCATGGGTTCATATAAATAATACAAAAATGAGCTGGCCGAGTGGCTTAGTTGGTTAAGAGCTCACTCAAGAGTGAGAGCTCTGAGCAACAGGGTCGCTGGTTTGATTCCTGGCCCGAGCTGAGCTGCCGCTGAGCTACCAACAGGTGGCAAGATGGCTCAACTAACTAACTAAATAAATAAGTAAATAATTATTATAATACAAAAAAGACAGTCCACAAAGAGAACTCATAAGTGGGTAGGGTTATTTGTGCTAAATTTGAGTGTCATCAAAAACAATGGATCAGAAAGGGCCCTTCTGTGTCATATTTGAATCGTACCCTCTTGCAAATAGAAAATGTAAATTTCAGCTGGAGTTTAATAAATGAAATTTATGTAATATATCAAATAATAGTAATGATAATATAATAGCTAAAATTAAGTGTGAAGTGTTTTTATAAATCCTTCACATGTTTCACTCACTTTATCTTTATGGCAATCCCATTATCCCTACTTAACAGATGGGGAAATTAACACAGTAGCTTGTCCCAAGCCACGTGACTTAGAAGTGATGCACTCAAGGAATCTACTCCTCAGCTTAACCACAGACTCTGTATTTAAGAAATCATATCCCTGTGTCACTCACAAATCATATATGATACAAAGAATTGTGTTTAGGAAAGAGCAGAGTTTGTTAAGTTTTTTGTAATTCTCTCCTAAGCTGTACAGCAATTTATTTTGCATCAGTTGAGTAATTGTGTGGAAAGTAATGTACTAGGTATTGTGATGTCAGAGCTGACATTTGTGGTCATTTATCACTTTGTCACTACATAAACACCTTTCATGACTGAGTGAAAGAAATAAAAATAATCACTATAGTTGCTCTTAAATCTAGCTGCCTCAATAATTAAATTGAGAACATCCCAATGAAATCACCCAAATGTATTCTTGATTGTGCAAAAATTGAAATTTCAAAAACTATAGTGGGTATTTACAGAAACATTTAAACAAAATTGTTTCACATTTACACACTAATAAAATGTACAAAAAGTGATTAAACAAAATTTGTCATTCCTAAAACTTCTCTGACCATACTTAGACAAATTGTATTTCTAGAAAATAACTTATTTCTGCTGTTATCTCAACATATGTACTCAAATTTACTACTAAGACTTATCTTTTTTTTTTCCAGAATTATCTAAATTAATGTAAGGGTAAAAGAAAACCAGAAAGGTTAACATAGTTACTATCTCTTAATATCAGAGTAAATATTTTTTGTTGTTTTGGAACTGTTTCAACTCTTCTTGTGGCTGAAAATCTCAAAGGATGGTTATTGACAATATTTTAGAATGTAACTATTACATGACTTCGAAAAAGAATTTATGCTATTACAAGCCAGTCTTAATATCAGTTAAAAATAAAAAAGCTGTCATTTCACATCACTGGTCATAAACTAAAAGAGTTAATTGTTCTTAATTCAAATCAAAGACTTAATTTGAAACATTTCTTCCTATGCCTTTACTTTTATTTTGAGCTAAAGGAATTACATTGTGTTCAAATACAATCAGACACCTGGTCTTACTAAAGAAAAGCTTCCTATCTTGACAAATATGCCTATACAGGTTAATAAACTCCCACCAAACACATTTCCTCAAAGAGTAGAAAATACAATCCAGCTCAGGAAAAGGAAGACCATAGCAGTTGAAAGTAGGTGAAGATACATGAGTATGCATACATGTATACATGTTTAAGGATCTGTTTTGATGGGATGTAATGAACACAAGAGTGAATAAGATAGGACATGTGCCCTCCCAATAGCTATTTTAATATGGGACTCATACATGGACATAAGAAACACGGTCTATTATAAACAATATTGAAGAATAAATGATATTGTGAGGACTGAGCACAAAAGCAACTAGTTTGAGGGTTTTCATTTGCTGATGTTAACGTTGTGTTACATGACCACACCACACCAGCTGAATTAATCTACAGGGAAGAATGTGTTTCCACTTGAGTGCCATTTATGATTGCAAATAATTGCATGAAAGGTTATGTTGAATTCAGATCTAATAGGAAGATATATAGTTTTAGAAATTTAGTTCAAAAATTTCCAATAATGCAATATGTGTATACGCATATATGATATATGTTTGTTCATACACAAACATATAGGCAGGGTCGTTTCAAGTGAATTCCAACATGCCATTAATGGCCATCCATATGTTTCCTGCAGTTTTTTCAGTATACCAAAGAGAATGCCTCTGTAAGCTTTATTAAATATTAGATGAAAAGTGTGGCTCCCAGCAAAAGTGTATAATTAGTAGATTGTTAGTATTATCTCGGATTAATTCTTTTTTATTTTTAATTTATTTTCATTTGTAAGCTTAAAGGCCATAGATACATGCTAGAGTAGAACATTTGGGGCCATGTTCTCCAGGCTAAATAATTTACTTTTATCATTCGTTCAAATCAAGTATTAAGCATATAGTATATAGGATATTTTCCTAGGTATTGAGGAGTATTCAGGATAAGTTAAATCGGTAAACCTTTAAGGAGCCTGTTTTATATTAATAAAAACATATTTAGTTTATTATTATATAGATTAGAGTTCCTAATTGCACAAAACAGTGCAGTTCAGCTGTTTTAATCAAGAAGATATTAATTAAGATATATAAGAAATCTCTAAACTGAGCTTCCAGGCACAATTTCTAGGACCACATTTCTTGGCCTTGTACATTTTTCTCACACGCCCAGTACCGAAAACACACAGCAGCCTCTGCTACTGCCTGTGCTAGCCAAATGGACGCGCCGTGCCCAGTGTGTTTCCTCATCTGACTGCCTCAGAAGCTGTCCTGTGTGTGTGGCTCTGGTTGACTGACT
>NW_017731587.1:2387500-2401484 GCF_001890085.2 Hipposideros armiger
TAATATCAAGAAATTTTGGTATTCTCTTTTCCTCAGTACTATTTATTACCTGCTAAATGGTTTCAGGTCCTTTTGAGAATATTTCCTGATTATCTATTACTTTATAACAAATCATCCCAAAATTTAATGGCATAAAACAACATCTTATTATACTTGCCAAGTCTGGGTCAGGGCACAGTCGTGATGGCCCTTCTCACTTCCATAATGTTCAGACTCTCAGCTGGGATGACTTGATGGCTAGTGACAATGATGTGCTGGTAAATTATTTTTTGTCAAGAAAAAAAAAGCACTGATCTACAGTGTGTGCCAACTTCCATGGTAAATGCCCTTCCTTTCCACACTGTAGCTGATTTGAAGCTACCAACATGATGTCACTGAACCCAGAGTTGGGAAAAGATGCACAGTAGTAAAGCATTATGTATCTACTGTTCAGGTACAATAGAAGTAAACAACTTAAGAAGCATAGGTTATTGTGACATATCATAAAATAATTAGGAGGTGAAACTCCACGTGGCCTCCCTGGCACAGTAGTCTCAGAGTAGTAAGACTTATATGGTGTCTCAGGGGTCTAAAAGCAAGTGCTCTAGCTAGAAACTTCATTGCCTTTTAGGATCGAGGCTCAAACCTCACAAAATGTGACTTCCACCATACGATGTTGGTCAAAACACTCACAGGCCCACCCAGATTCAAGGGGCGGGGGGGGGGGGAGAACATCAATAGTGAGGGCCTGGTTCCCCATATCCCCCTTCCACCTAGCCAACTTCTCCCTATGGTAGGAGTGTCAAAGAAATATTGTGCTATTTTTATCAAAATCATCACAGATGGGTAAAGAGTTAGCAGCTACTAATAGTTATTTGTGGTAGCCAATATATATGATATGATATGATATGATATGATGATATGATATGATATGATATGATGATATATGATATGGTTTAAATCAGCTACCTGTGGTATTAGCCAAGGGTTTTTTTCCTCAGTCATATCCAATGTCACCTTAATTAAAAAAAAAAACCTCCAACCTTGAAGTGACTCAGGTGTAAGATTTGGAGGACAAGACACTTTATCAGGTGACTCAAGTCAGGATTCACTCCTCCAGACAGAATTTTTCATATTACTATTACTATTTTATTAATACATTCTGGTCCTTATTGGCCCATTTGGGATCCTGTGATCAATTACTATTACCAAAGATCTCAATGGATCAAACTATTCTTCCTGTTACAGTTATCACACTCACGTTATCTCGGGTGATTACTTAGCCTCTGCTACTGCAGGATTCTGTCATCCGCAGGAAAAGCACAGAGTCCACTTAGTGACAGCATCTCTCCCTTTTCATCTCTTGTCTGTAAAGAACTGCTGTTATGGGGATTTTGTCGGTTCAGAGCTCTTTTCCTACTAATATCTTATATTTCTCCGGGGCTGAGTGAAGATAGAGTCACTTTCATCTAAAAGAAATAGTTTCTGCTAGGCAAAATTCTCCAATATTAACTCCATAAATCTTCAGTTTTCATCTTCTACCTTATACCTGAGGAATTTCTGGATTCCCGCCTCCACTTATTTCATGTATGGCCTTATTTCAGGGCACCACTGAGTTTCTATTTTAGTTAGCCAACAAAAAACAATTGCAACCACTCCCAGCTGCTTAATATCAAAGTTAAATCCAGATTCTGTGATCCAGTCCCACTGATTAATTTACCAAGATCAAATTTTTTCTTTTTTCCTTCCTGTTCCAGTACTACTAAGCATCTATTTCTACATATATTCCCAGATTTCTGAGATTATAAATTAGCAAAATCATACGTGTCTTTTGATTTGGAAGCTTTTCTTCTTAGGTTAGACTTTGTGATCTATCCCTTGGTGTTCTAGTTAAAAGCCTGTAGGCAAGGAGGGGTGTTTGGGTGGGACTTGAGGAGCAGAAGTTTTGTTATCTAAGATACATGCTTTAAGTGACGCCATTACATGGTCATCAAGACAAGCAGCATGGGGCTTATCAGAGAAGTATGGGGACCTTTGGATTTTGAGAATAAGGGTAATTCAGACTTATCTGAACCTTTCCAAATCTTCTTTTCCTAGTTCTTGTGGTACCTTTTATTTTTAGAGTGGTTCCACAGTTTCCACTTAGGGCACCTGGTAAGGCTGTGATTCATCATACATTGCAATTCAGTGACCTCTCCTGGATTGGGCTCTTCATCTTCTTTCTGCTATGTCTTGGGGCCTCAATAAGAGGCTATTATGGGCAGCTATAGAAACTCCTGGGTTCTCTGAGCCTTGACCTAAAAACTTAAAACTTTCAACTTGTCATTTTCTTTCTTTTATTCTTTAGTGCTGTTCAAAGCACCCAGCTTACCTCATTGTCCTTACATTCTTCATGCCATTCAACATGGTCTATTGAAGCTCTGACTCAGTCCATCAAAGCCTTACTGTCAGAGGCACCTCATTTTAGAAGAACTCGGGTGATCATTTAAATATTTTACTTTCATGTACAAAGGAAGATAATGTCTCTTCTTTTAATGTTAATCTAATCATTACTTAGAAAAACCTACCTAGATTGGATACCCAGATTCCCATTTCTCTGAAGAGTTGTTACTTATAAACATCTGTTACAGACTGCTATATTAATCAGTGTTCATTTATTCAACAAAAATTTATGTGCATCTATTATGTGCCTATCTTCTAGGTATTGGCGATATAGCAATGAACAAAACAGAATAAAGAACTTCGTTCATCATAGACCTTACATTGTTTTTTGACAGACAGGCTGTATACAAGATAAATATATAAAATAAATGGTACATTAGATACGGGTAAATGCTAAGGAGCAAAAATAAAGCTGGGAAGAGGATACTTAGGGCAGAAGGTGACTAGGGAAAGCCTTGTTGAGTAAAAATATGACAGTGATAGTGAAATGGGTCATCATGTGGGCATGTGAGAGAAAATGTTTTAGTTAGAGAAAACTAGCACAAAATACCTGATATGAGAGCATACATGTCTGATATGTTTTGTAAAAGAAAACAAAACTGAAAGGAACTCAATGCAGCTAGACTGGAATGAGCAAATATTGGAGATGAGTTCAGATAATTTCGATCCCTTTTGTACTTGTAAGGGCTTTGGCTATTACTTGAACCAAAGGAGAAGACATTGAGGATTTGAGCAGAGGTATGTGACCTAACTTACATTTTAACTTAAACAGTGTTTTAAGAACAGTCTGATGAAATGGAATGATGAAAGCAGGAAGACCAGTTAAGAAGCTAATAATAATAATTCAGCGGGAGAGATGATGTGTCTTTGACTCAGGTGGTAGCAGTGGATGTAAGTGGAAAGAGGTCAGCTTCTGGAATTTGTAGGAACGTGAAAAGGAGTGATTTTAAAGACTGAACTATAAATTTTAATATGACTAAGTAGAAAGTGAAGGAGTGAGTGTGGTAAGAGGCAGTAACAAATTCCTATGATAAAGAGATTGAGGGTGCAAGTATTTTTAGAGTTTGAGCATTTAAATAAGTGAATTAAAAGGTAATGACTTGTGAGTTACATAATAAAAGCTGAAATTATGGGAGATTTGCACTTGTTGATAACAGTAGAATCTATAGTGAAACCATGAATGTGGATTATGGAAGTTGAGACCAGTGGAGTACACAGGTCTAGAAATGTAGAGATCAATAGGCTGGGAAATCATCTAAATGAATAAAAACAGTCACCAATAATTATGACTGAAGTGGTGCCAGGAAAAATAACAATTATTTACTTGCTAACATATTTAAGGAACAATGGAGAGTGTGACTCAAGTCATGGCAGATGACTATACAAGGAAAGGTAGCAGTAGGTACAACTAATTACATGAGTGTAGCAGCATTTTTAATTGCAGATAACAGAATTCACCTTCTAGTTTAAGAAGACTGGCTTTTAATTGATAATAAGAAATTCTTAAGAAAAATTATCTCTAGCCTGAACTTTCAGGATCAAATTTCAGAACTTCATGGCAAAGCTGATAAGAGGATTGTTTCTCCTTTTCAGTATAAAATCATGATTCCTTTGCCACCTCCAACTGAAAAAAATAGATGCCTTAACCAACTTATTTATACAGCTTATCACTTATTCAGACAGCTCGTTTCTTGCATGGGTATATAATTAGTAGCACCTTTGTGGCACTAAACACTGAGAATTGAAGGTTTTTTGTGTTCTATGTTGGGAAGGTGGGATTAGCAATATGAGGAACTTGCCAGACATAAACAGTGAGATCAAAAGATTTAGGAAGTCTCTAATAACACATTTCCTTCAGTATAATACTCATATTGTGTTACTTTTCCTAGGAAATGAGGATTATATCTTATACATTTCTGTATCCTACACAGCGTCATGCGATACTAATGTGCAAATACTTATTAAATTACTGTACAAATGGACACATCTTTAATTTCCAGTTAGAGAAACCCTTTTTCATGTCATTATAAGATTTATTTCTATATTAGTATATCATCTATCTAAAACACATATGTGTATAACAATTTTGATTAGCTTAAGCTTTTAGGAAAAAATATCAATTAACCATGGCTGCAGATTTAGCTTTGATATAGGCCAGTATATACACTGGAAAATTTATCTCATTTATCATTGTTTCTATTCATTCAACAAATACTTATGGCATCCTACAGATGTCAGAAACTAAACCAATACCCAAACACAGAGATCAAGAAACTCAAGACAGACATGGTACCCACCCTCACGGAGCTTATATTTCAAAGAGGAAACAATAAAATTTAGTGAAATTACATATGGTGATATGTTATGAAGAAATGAAGCAAGAGCTTCAAATAGAGAATTAGGGAGGCTGGGAAGAGGAGAGACCTACTTTACATAGAGTAGTGAGCAAATGTTTCATTAACAGGGTGATACTTAAACGGAGATTAAAGAATGAGAAAAAGCTGGCCAAATGCGGAGCCAAAGAGTCCTGCAGACAGAGGGTACAGCATATACAAAGGCTTGGAGTATTGAATAACCGAAAGTAGGTGGTGTGGTTAGAGCACAGTTTGCCAGAAAAAGACTAACACCAAACGATGCTGGAGAAATAGACGGGCTTAAATTCATGCACTGTCACATAACCTACATGGAACAGTATGGATTTAACCAATACATGTATGTATCTGGACAATTCTTTAGTCCAATACCGTGAATATAATCAGAGGTTGATACATAAAAGGAAAACTCCTTGAAATATTAATAATTGTGTCATCTTCACGTTGAATTTCTATTACTATTATTTCGATCCTTAAATATGAGTCCTACCTACTGGTCTATATACACTTAGAATCTCAGATATTTATTCTTTTGTGCCAATGACATGGCAAAGTTTTCTGACACTTTGAGCTATAATAAGGAACAGTAACTTATTAAGCCCTAAGAAACGTGATACTAATACATGACACTGAATCTAACAGGGCATTGTGAAAACCAAAAGTGTTCATTACATTGTGAGCTCTAGTAAAAATCCTGAACAAAAGAAAATTGTTTTCTTTACTTCTTTCCACCTCCGTATCTATCTGCTTTTTACTCTTTTGTTTGAGTAACTTATGCTTTATTTTGCTTAGACACCATTTGTTAGCCTATGCTTCGCCATCCTTCTGAAAATCTCTCCGACAGAACTCCCTGACCATGTGTTGCTCTTCACTGGGAAAATTTTAATAACTGATAACCCAGCTGTTTTATTTCATTTTATTTTCATGCATTTTTGTGTTCAGTGGCACAACTCCATTATTAAATAGAACAAAGGCAAAACCCCAATTTATGAAGCATTTAAAAGCAGATTTTTCTGGGAAAAGTCAGAGCATAGAGTCTGGAACAGCCTGAACGGCTGTTCAGTGAAAGTCTTTCCCTCTACCCTTGACCTCTATCAGGGCTACACTGGGTGACTGTAGGCTCTAGAGTCTTCAGTGTAAAAATTATGTCTTTTAACCTCATGTCTCAAAATGACTATTGCAAATCTGTTACTATACTCCAGTTGGTTGCATATATTTTTCTATTATATAATCTAAGAATTAATTGTGCATGAAATCATTAGTGATTATCATTATAATTACTATAGCAACATGTGATTATAACTGTAATCACATTTAAAGCAACATGATGATTATATTCATTTCCTTCAATTCAAAAATTTTAAGTGCACAGATTTAAATGAATTTAATTTTAACTTTTCACACTAATGCTCTTAACAAATTCACCACGCATTGTGCAATGTTCTTTAATAATTATCATATTGGATCACACATAATTATGTTTTGTTATACTTCTATGGAATCCACGCTGAAATTATTCCATTTTCTAAAAGAATGCATTAAATTTACATTACATTTTTAAATTCAGTCACTTGTTATTTGATAGAATTGCAATTTACTCAAAGTATTTTATGAACCCGGTATCGACTTAGGTTTGAACTTCTTTGCTGCTACCTGTGGTATCAGCTGAGGTTACCATGAGATACTTTTGGTGACCTGTATCTGTAAGATAATTATGTTTCTGTTAAACCCAATAGCTGTTACTGGAGCATTTGGAGTGCCTTGTGTCCCGACATGAAAGGTCACTGAGAATGACGGTGGTGAAACGGCAAGCCCAGTCCCCCTCGGGAGTTTCCAGCGAAGTTGAGGTTCTCAAGGCGCTGAAATCTTTGTTTGAGCACCACAAGGCCTTGGATGAAAAGGTACAGTATTGTAAAAGGATTCCTACAATTTTATATGTCAATTATACCCCCAGAAAGCTAAAATATAAAAAAAAGTATTGAAAAATGTAGTATAGCATTGACAAAAGAGTTCAGCTTAAGTGTAGTTTTGTCCTCAGCTGCTGTGCTGATCGTCATAGCAGCTGTGCGTCTGTCTCCATCCATGTCGCACCTGGCTCCTCAAGTCATCAGTTCAGAGGAGCACACTTGAACTATAGGAAAATCATTTGTTTAAAATATGCAACTGGATTAGTGTGTGTATATTGGTAGTATTCCTAACTGTTTTTATTAATATCACTGAATCTATGGCTGATTAAGTTAGATTTCTGTTATGGTGCATTATGGTCCTAGTCCTGATGGCCTTTTGAAATTTAATATTGTCATTCAGCATCTCTCTCTCTCTCTCTCTCTCTCTCTCTCTCTCTGCCTCTCCCTCCCCCTCTCCCTTCCCCTCCCTCTCCTCATCCACCTCTCCCTCTCCCTCTCCCTCAGTCTCTCACTCTCATTTTCTCTTGCCTGACCCCTCTCTGAAATGCATGGGTATAGATGCCAACATTGGAAACTACTCATTGGCAGTTAAACATTTCTTGAGGTGTAAATCGGATGTACTTTACCTTCAGAGGTTTATGTTAAAAGCAAACCATTTTTTTTTAGGTCTCTAATATCTTAGTTCTGAATATCTATTTTTAGTAGAAAAACCCACTTTAGGTCTTTTTACATGTAGCTGTAAGTGTCTTTTAGCTGTAACTCAAATAAATTCCACTGACATAAATAAGCCAAAATGATAATATCCTTTGGAGATTAGTAAGGCATATGACATGATTTCAATTTTGTGAAATTTCAAAGAATGAAGCTTTTAAAATTAATAAAGGCTTTAAGATTTTGTAGAGTGGGAATTGGGACACTTTATTGTCAAGTGGTTGACAAGTTCTGAGAATTAAAATCTGAACTATTTTATTATAACTAGGGATTATTTCCCAGTTATATCTAGGTTTTGACATGCAGACACTTTTGCTCTATTTAACATTTATATACATATATATTTTTATCATTGGTCTTTCAGATGTTCTTTGAGCAAGGGATTATGTGGAATGTGTACGTAATGATAACTATATTTATATCTTCTAGATTATTAAGAAGAAATTGTATTTTATCTTTCATTTTAGCTATGAGAGGCAACTAGTTTAAGAATAATGTTGAAAAACCAGAAATGAAAATTATATGAAGATCCCTGATAAATATAGTATCAACTAATATTGTTTATCAAATAATCATTTAATATATTTAATGCCAAGTTTCAAATTATATCCCTTTTCTTATTACAAAAGTACATTGTTAAGAATTTGCAGGACTTTATAGAGCACCTATTATGTGTCAGAATCCTTGGCAGCTATTTGTCACACAAAGATAAATAATACATTCTTCTTACATTAAGGAGTTTGTAATTAGTGCTGGAAATTCATATGTCAGTAACAGGCATTGCTAAGAGATGTGCACAATGTGAAATGGAGCCACAGAAAAAGTTGTGACTTAATCTGCTTGAGAGAATGACAAGAAAGTCAAGAATGTCTTCACAGAATGGGTGACATTTGATGTGGGTATTAAAAAATCTCAGGGATTTTTAAGCAGAGAAATAAAGATATGCTAAGTAATATGACCAATGTGTACAATAACTCAGAGCTCTAGAAAGAGCATGGTCTGTTCAGAAAAAATGTAATATGACTTAAATGAAGGTACTTGATGATGTGTGGTTTGGATGCTCCTTAGAAGAACTCCACACCATTTAAATGAGAGGTGCTTTAATAAAGGAATGAATAGAAAGCAATAAACAGCATTTAAAACAAATAACCTGATGACTGTGAGTACATTTAAGAAGAAAATGGTTATTGCACAACTTAGAATCTACAAATTATTTACTGTCAATTCAGTGAATTTACTATATTCATAGTATAAAATGAAGTATTTTATCCTATGGCCCCAGCTATAATACGATTTAATAACTCACCAGAAGTGCTTTGGACATTGATGAGTTCAGGGGCAATTGAACTGCTTATCAACTAAGTAATGCTGAACAGTCTAAAGAAAAAAATGTTATGACTTAGGGCTCTGGAGTTGGACAGACCTGTATAATTGGCTTCTCTAAGCACCTGTTTCCTTTTATTTTGAATGAGGAGAGAATAATAGTACCTACCTCATAGTTACCATGAGGATTTGGTGTGATCTGACATGCAAAGCTCTTATAGCTCAGCACAGGGCAAATGCTCAGTGAATGTTAATAAGTATTATTATTAACATGAATAAGTGTCAGCATTTGACAAAACTGTCAAACTACGTAAAGATGTCATCACTGTTGGTCCTCATGCTTGTTTTAAATAGTGTTTCATTTAGTTATTGAGGGATCAATATGTGCCTAAGCACCTTCATAAACAATTTAGCTAGCAAAGACTAGCTCACAGCTTCCTATGGGTATAGGGAGGGATGGGGAGACAGACATATAGACAAGCAATTACAATATTATAATTTAAGTGTTATGGATATTATGTTAAAATATAGATAGAATATCAAATGCAGATGCAATTAACTATTTCTTGAGGGCAAGAAACTACCAACTTTATCACACAGATTTTTTAGAACACGTGAAAAGCTAAGTAAAGTATAACAGATTGATCATAGCTGTGGACAGTTACAGTGACTGGCAGTCTTCATTATTGATGTCTGTATTTATAAACCCACTGAGTTGCAGGGTAGAATTTTTACAATTAGCTAAGACCAACAGTAATTTTGACAGCACCCTCCAGTATGTTCATCAATTCCATGGGCTGAAGGAAATGAGAAATACATGTTTTGCAATCACTCAGATATCATTGACTATTTTTAAATATCAATATATATATATATATATAGATATATTTCATATGTATGGGAAATATAACACAAATATTAAATATATATGTACTCCACATTTATTTCCATGATCTAATATCACAGTGTCAGAACTGGATTTGAAATTCTGGTCTATGTAGATTTCCTCACAATGTTTCCTGTTACAAGACTGATAATTCCAAAATGAAACTCTGCCATGACTTAATTTCATTTTAAAATGTATACTTCTCTCACTAAAGTCCCTTTTCATCCTGAAACACATTTGTCATTGTTAGGACTTATTTTGATTACCAGGGAAAAAATTTATGTGGCCTTCAACCATTCTTTGAATAAGAAAAAAATGTTTCTCTTTATTTTTATACCATTATGAAGAAAATAAATGTAACAGGTGAAATTAGAAACCAAATATTCTAGATGTACATAAAAGATATATTTTGGGAGTTACACTATAGCTCTATAAATAAGCAATCAATATGTCTTAACTTAGAAACTATGTAAAAATAAATTAAACATGGTTAAATAGTAAAAAGTTAGAAAATGTTAAATATAGAGCCAAGGCTATCAACTGCGTACTTACATTTAGGGAAAAAAAACCAACAAATCCAACAAGAAAAATAAAGGTAATTATGGCATTCTGCTGATGCTATACTCAGAGCAGAACAAAAAACTAAAAGCCTTGACAGAGAGACTATTTTTTTCCTGTCAATAAAGTTCCAGCTATGCACACAAGGTAAAATGTTAGGATTCTTTACACCCTAGAAAAGTTACCTCTTTGGATCCTACCCCCTTTTTATTTTTTACTAAGCTTAACAGAGATTATAGTTATATATTAAAATATATATTCACTATGCAAATACTGTGGAAAAACATTCCTATGGAAAAATCTCTGTTAATTCATAAATACTCAAAAATTCATTATAAATTGCATTGAAGCTATAAATTTTTTTGATTATTTTTCCCTAAGGAAAATGAAGCTGCTGTAGTTATTCACTTAATTCAATCTAATTTATTTCTCTGATTTTTTTAATAAATGTATTTTTACATGATAAAATATTTATCTTTTGGGGTAAATGTAATATACAGCATATCTGTAGCTATGAATATGTAATAAATGTAACAATTTTTGAAGTTCTATGAAAGCAAGAATAAAAGAAACACTTTGAGTTTCATTAATATATGAAACATTTGTAAATCACAATTATTTCCTTTTTTATAAAATGAAAAATAAAATAGAATAAAATAAATAAATCATAATTATTTTCTAACTAAATGTGTAGAGTCTTTGGCTCTATAAAATATAATGGTTTAACCTTTGTGTGGAAGCTAGTTAGGGATTCCAGAGCAATTAAATACTTTCCAATCTGGCAACAGATCTCTAATTAATGCAAAACATAGCAATGGACTACATTTTTCAGATTCTAAGAACCCTTTGCATGTAGACAAATCAGTTTCGAAGTTAGGTAGTAAATGCCAGATGAAAACTCTTTTATTAATTTAAAGAAGTAGAAAGTTTTATGCTTATGTCTTAACTTAATCGGTGACTATTTTTCAGATGAATTCATAATATACCTTTAAACTTTGCCTCCACTTAACTATGCATCAGATTTGAGAACACGACAGTCGACCTCGAACCCCACTGTGAAATCTATCATTGAAACTCTAAACAACATGGCTTACAAGGAAATCCCTTGATATAGTGAGGTGAAAATGTGTTCAAAGTATTCCTGAGCACTTGAGGCTGTAAATACTTCAATAATAGCCAAGTGTGACTGTCTCTGATAATGTTCATGATGGATTCAGCATAGTTTGACGTGTATGAAATGTACATTACAGCACGTAATTTGGTTTATCTTCCAGGTAAGGGAGCGACTGAGGGTTTCTTTAGAAAGAGTCTCTGCACTGGAAGAAGAACTAGCTGCTGCTAATCAGGAGGTAACATACCAACCTTTCTCCCCTTTTGAGGCGCCATACTGCTAACTTCATATCCCTTGTGTTTCATGTCACTTTTATTAAAACTGTCACACACAAAAATTACTTTCTGTATATGCCACTGAACAAGGCCTGTTGAAACTAGTTGCCCTGTTTTCTCATTTCTGGTGATTCAGATCTGTCACTAATTGATGAAAGGAAAATTATTAAGAGCTAGTTAGTGGCCTGTGAGCTACTGAGATGGGGATTTAGACAGACTGCAGTCAGAATGCCAGACCTTTGGAGAAGTAAAACACAGCTCCGAAATTGGAAAACGTGTAAAATGTCTGTTAAACTTAGAAAATATTACAAATGAAGTTAATTCCTTGGAGAAAGAAATATATTTCCCCTCAGGTCCTTATTATTTTTTTCTTCTAAAACCATGTGCCCATGTTTAGTGGCATCATTGAATCCATTTATTTTGCTGTCATTCATGACACTAAGAAAGTCTTTTATAATTGTCTCTGAGATTTAAAGAATTGTTTTCCTTTAGAAGATTTTACATCTTTTGGCTATTAGTACACAAATGAATTTGGGTTATTAGAATGTATATAAAAAATTTCATCTGTGTAGGCCACTGAAATAGCTCACTCTTCTCTGTGCATGTGTGTGTCTCCCTCTCACATTTTATTCACAAGGCAACTTTTTTAAAGACATTTATTCAGTAATGTAAATATTGTTATTACTAATAGTGGACATACTAAAATAATTCATCAAAATCTTCCCACTTTTAAAAAATTAAAGAAGTAGAAAGTTAATGTAATTAATTATGTATTATCAAGGGATTCTTATCAAAATCATATTGACAATTACATTACACACACAGACAAATACACACATTTTCAAACAAGGCTGAAAATCTTATCCAGTACAAACTCACTGTTCTTTAAAATAACCTGGAGCAATTGAGTAGCTTATATATGCTTTTGTTTGTTCCAGGTTTAACAATTTATATTTTAGAAATAATGGACTTTTAACTACAGAAAGAATGAGTTCCATGTGAATTAAAGGCTAGCAGCGTGAAAAACATAAATGGTGGCACAACAGTTTAAAAAGTATGTAGAGAAAAAGTTTTTTGATAACCAGATCAGCTTAGCAAACTAAAAACTAAAAAGAGATTGATACATCCTAATTATCGTAGAAAAAAAGAAACTCTAAGATAATGGATACTGACAAGCAAAAATTCAGTCCTTTTATGAGAGAGAATATGTAAATTATTTACAAAGTGATGGTACTCATTCTTGGAGTGTTCAGAAGAAAATATTAAATATTTATTTTGTATTTTATCATTGTCAATTTTGATTATCATGTAAGTTTACATTTTGAGTGACTCCCTCAAAATAGTATATTGATAAGGGTAAACAAAAGCTTTGGTGACTACTAATATGAAAGTCTTGCTTAGTATGGCAGTGATAAAATTTCTATTTATCAAAAGAAAAGGTGTATAGTGAGAACACTTGGCTAAAGTATTTATGCTGAAATTAAAATGCTCCATACAAGTGAGGCTCTGAAAATTTGCTCCATAAATGGCAACTGAATACTTCAATTACACATAACACGGGACAACGCAATTGAGAATAAAAGTGGAGAAAAGATTTTTGACCTCGTTTTTCCATACAGTTTTAGCCCTCAAATATTACTGTAGTACCTTTTATGAAGTATGGCACATTTGATTGCTTGTACATAGATTAAATAAATTTTAAATCATTAAAATTAGTCTCAAAATATTGCAGCCTTTCTGAATGCTTTTATTTTAAATGATTTATATAAATAAGAGAAAAGGAAATATGTAGTCATTATTAACTTCAATATATTTGTTGTTGTTGATTATAATTTGTTTCCATGAGGCTTAGCTTGAATTCCTACTTAGGAAGGCACAGATCCAGGGGAAAAAAAGTAATAATAATAATAAAGTTACCTTTGTTTTCTAATAATAAATTGTTTATAAATAATTAGTGATTTTTAAAGAAAGTACATAGGAAAGGTCAGCTTTTACTTCATAATGCTATTTATATTTCATAATGAAATACTAAAAATAAAATCAGAAGACACCTAAAGTTTAAGTTCTTGATTTTCTATAGTAACAGAAATTGGTAAAAAAATTCTTTAAGTAAGGCATCATTTATTGATGATAACAAGATGCGTTTATAAACCTGATGAAATCAGTTTAGAAAAATTCATACTATTGGCCACCTTAAAAAGGAAAACTAGATAAATTTTGGATATTAGAGGAAGTAATTGAAGAAGATTTTAGAAAATAAAGAGAAAATTTTTATTTTATAAAAAGGAACACTTAAGAGCACATTTTTAAGAACCAAATAAAAATATGTAAGATAGGGCCGGCCGAGTGGCGCGATGGTTAAGAACTCGCTTGGGATGCCAGAGGGCCCCGGTTCGGATCCCACATATGAGGGCCAGTGA
>NW_017731587.1:2403694-2409474 GCF_001890085.2 Hipposideros armiger
CTGTAGAGGGCAGTGTCACTGGCCCTCATATGTGGGATCCGAACCGGGGCCCTCTGGCATCCCAAGCGAGTTCTTAACCATCGCGCCACTCGCCGGCCCGCGCATCTCTTTTAATTGCAGAAGTCAAACGTGACTTGTATGCATCTTTTGTAATTGGTGTATCTCAATACATATGATACAATTTTAATGCAGTTTTCCTTTCTTAAAATGTGTGTACTTTTTTCTGGCCCCCTCTGTATATTATATATCAACAGAATAATACTGGAAGTTAAGTACTACTGTACCGCAGAGGAGCCCAGAGATGTTACTCCTCTTATTGTGACACTGTTCTCTCCTACATGAAAACGTGCTTGTCTTTGAATTTGTCATGACTCTCTGTTTCAGGCAGCTCCAATCCATACATTTCACTATGCCCACAATCTAGCCCCTGTGCATTGATTCTCATCTTTTCCCATATGTATTAAAACCACCGTAATTCAGGTTTTCATTAATTTTCACCTGGGATATTACAATAGGTTTTTATCTGTTCTTGTCTCCTATTTATCCCTTTGTGCTGTATAATTCTTCAAGGTTAAGCCTGTTAAGCAAAGCTCCAATCATATTGATTAATTTTCATAACAGAGTTTCATTTAATATATGCTTATATTTAATATGTACTATATTAAACTATTAATAACATAACAATATAATATACTATATTAATATATTTATAATGATATGTTTGATTTGGACCTCTGATATACTGTTAAGAATCCATTCAATGGCCCTAACCTACAAATCCAGCTCTAATTCTCACTACCCCTGACTGAGTCCTTCTAAGGTCTTGTTAAATTACAGTATTCATTGTTTTTTAAAGCAGCCAACATTTTTCTGCCTCTAAATCTTACTTATGCTAATGTCTGTCTCGGAATGCCTCCACAACTCCAGTTCACCCATTGAAATCATACCTCCCCATTTAAACTCAGGTTCAAACATCACTGTGATTTTCACGAAATATTTAATGATTTCTTGCCAACAATCATTGCTCCTTAGTTTAAATTGCTAAAGCTTATTGCTCCAGCATTTAGTATGACTCTTCGCAACTATTAGCGTTAATGATATACCTGTCTAAGCCTTGGTTGTTAGTTCCCTGAGAAAATGGGCTGCATCTGGCTCGTTTGTATTTATTTCACTCAGTACAGTGATATGAACTTATGATCAATATGTACTTGTCAGATTTCATTGTGTGGAGTTTGTTCTGATCAGTGTTTTCACAATGTTCCTTGACTATTTCCTTAATAGAGAGTTTGAACAACCTTAAGCATGCTCAGTAATCAAGAAGACATTGATCGTATGCATCAGATGAATAAGGTGTTTGTTCTTTCAAAATATAATTATTGAGCAACTACCATATGCAGAAAATTCTGTATCTGACAGGAAGGAATAGAAAAAAATAAAATGATAAATGAAACATTATGTAAATTTTCATGTAATTTGCCTTCAAGTGGTGGAGACAGACATATAAACATATAAAGATGGAATTTAGTGCAAAACTAAATAAATGCAAAATAGAGGCCCAACCAAAGTACACAAGAGCAGAAAAGAGAAATGTATTTATTCTGAAACAAAGGGATAGAGAAGTCTTCACCGTTGAAGTACGAAAATGACTTAGCTTCAAAACTGGAGGCAAGTATTTTAGGCTGAGCAGATAGTATGATTAAGAAAATCTGAAATTGATTGTTTCGGGAATAATGAAATGTTCCAGGATGATGTTGCATTGGTAGGAATCAGGGTGCAAACATATGTATCAATGAAGGGTGGAAAGGTTGATGTTAGAAGGCCCTGAATGCCGTGCTCAAAATTTGGAATTCATACTTTATAAAATGAGAAAACAGTGAAGGTATAGTTTTTTAGTTGTTGCTTTTTGGTGAAGTGAACACCACTGAAAGTATATTGTGGGGTTGTTGTTTTTTTTCTTTTTGTAAAGTGTTAGGCTAGAGTGGAGTAGAGCTGTAGAGTTGACATAATCTGATATGGCTGGCTGACATATTAACTCCATATGTGATTTTTATCATGACATTTCAATTCAACAAACATTTACTGGGCATCTTTTGTTTGCAAGGCATTATGTTAAGTACTGGATATAAGCATATAATAATAAAACTCAGATTTTAATAAAGAAATACTTCTCTCAAATCTAATATGGGAGATAGATATGGTAAAAAAATAATTGTAATAGAGAGTTCTTATTTAATAAATATGGAGCCTCGGTTTGAGAAAATGGGAAAAGTTCTGAAGATGAATGTGGTGATGGTTTCACAACAGTGTGAACATATTTAACACCACTTGAACTGTACACCTAAAAATAGTTAAAATGATAAGTGCTATGTTATGTACATTTTACCACAAAAAGTAATTATAATACAATACGACTTAATGTGAAAATGAAAGTAAGTACAAGGTTTAGTAGTGTTACAAAAGAGAGTAGCTAATTGTATAGACATGGATGAGGAAAAGCAGATGGTGTTTAAAAAATCTTCTAAAGAAATCATGCCATTTGCAACACATGGATGAATCTTGGGGGCCTTAAACTAAATGAAATAGGTCAGATAGGAGAGATAGAGACAAATACTATGTGACCTCACTTATAGGTAGAATGTAAAAATGTCCTACTCATAGAAACAGAGAAGATTGGTGGTTGCCAGGGACTGGGAGCTTAGGGGAAATGGAGAGATGCTGGTCAAAGAATGCAAACTATCAGCTACACGATGAGAAAGATTAGGGGATCCACTGTACAGAATTGTGACTAGAGTTAACAATACTGTATTGTATACTTAAATTTTGTTAAGAAAGTAGGTTTTCGATGTTCTCACCACCAAAGGAAAAAAAAAAGTAACTATGTGAGGTGATGGATGTCTAACTAACCTTATTGTGGTAATCATTTCAAAATATATACGTACATCAAATCACATTTTACACATTAAACTTACACAGTGTTATTTGCCAATTTTATTTCAATAGAGCTGGAAAATATACTATAAAAATCTTCCTAGAGAAAAAAAGTTACCTGCAATTTTAAGGGTGACTATAAAGAGATTACAGGATGGACTTGGAGGAAGAGAAGGACCAGGCATGAGCAGGGAAGCGGGCATGGCTACAGAGACAGACAGATCTGAGTGAGGGATAGCTCGAGTGTGGGCTCCCCCCTGTAGACAATGGTCAGCCAACGAGAGTTTTTAAGGAGGGAAGAGATATGATCATATTGTAAATTTTGCAGACCAATGGTACCTCCAAAAGTTAAAGGTAAAAACTGTATATGATAGCCAAAGTCCCATTCTTATAGGTCAGATTTTTTATGATTTCTTGAAAGAAACCAGGGGTTAGTGTCAGAAAATATTGAACTAAGTAGGAAAAAGGTATTACCCCCACCTAGCATTTCTTATGTTCTTTTAGTAATGAAAAACGTAGATATAAATGAAAGAATCAAAGCAATATTATATATAAATATATATGCAAATATATATATATACATATGTATGTATATGTACACACACACACACACACACACACACACAAAATCAAAATTTGCTGTTAGTTTTTGTCACTTTAAATAGCCCCATATAGGTAGATTGTATTGTTAACATTGAATACATTTTCTAGGCCATTATCCTTAAAAAAATGAGTCCAGACTATTTAGACACAGGAAATACAATAAATCTTTATTTCTTTCAGACTATTTTTGTTACTATTTAAAATTGGGAACCACAAAATAATTTACAATAAAAGAAAATGCAAAGAGGAATAAATAGAATACACCCTAACAATGCGTTCTCCTTTAGCAGAAGCCCATATACTTTTTAAATTATTTGATTAAAACAGACACATGGATTACGCAGAAGCTACAGTAAAAATTCAATTGACAGGCTAATTTTCTGTGAATATACAGTTGTGATTATTTTTAAAGCTTTTCTACATGATTGCATTATACATAAAGACAAGAGGCATATTTAGCTATAGGCTGATCTGTATTTTTTATATTCTATATTTGTTTATTCCAACCACTGAATTTACTAACTTTCAATTAGAATTTTCTTAAAGAAGTTAACATTTTGTTGTACCTCATCTACAACCAGCCTTATCCCTGAAGTCTAATTTCCTGAGAAAAAAATTAAAAACTCATGGGCAAATCAAGTACCATTCACATTCAGAAGAACGTTGGCTCAGGATAAGGGGAAGAGGTAGTGTGCGTGTGTGCGTGTGTGTGCGTGTGTGTGTGTGTGTGTGTGTGTGTGTGTGTGTGTGTGTGNATGTAAGATAGACAAAAACAATCAGCTATTAGAACAAAATTCCTACACATTGCTAAATGAGCCAGGAGTTGAGGAAATTTTCATTTGCTGCTTCAGGTTTTAAATTAAAATTACAATTTATATACAAATGTTCCTTATAATTCAAATCTATTTGTTTCCTGAATTCATATCGCAAGCTTGGAGAATAAGGATACCACATTATCAGAATCTGTGATTCCTGAGTATCTGGTAGTGATAATCACAGTTCAGATAGCAAGGAATTTATCCAAACATTTTTCTGAATTATTTCAGTTTCTGAATTCAGAAGGAGAAACCAGAGAGCAGGGGTTCAGACTACAGGTAATATCTTGATATAGACATATGACATATACATATGCGTATCTGCATAGATAGAGTCTAAAAGATGATCGAATTGTTTATTCTTTCATCATTGTATTATTTTATTAGAATTTATTTTATCATCTATGTATCGTTATTCTGTCTCCCCCATCTCTCTGTTTCTTGTTTTCCCACCCTTATCCATTCTCACATATGGTTTTGGAGTTATCTCCCTTTAGTATCTTTGCTTTATATACTCCTATGGAAGTCTCATCCATTTCTCATCCACTCAAGCCTTCAACCATGACTTCTGTGGAAAAATAAATAAATCTGTACCTTGAAGTCCATGCTCTTTTCTGAGCTGTACAAAATATTTTAAACATTGGTTTGGCATTTACACCCAGCTTTGCTAATGGTTGTTTAGATTGTTCTCTGCCACAGGTGTCCAGCAAGGAACAAAGGGGAGAGTTTAAAATCCAGCTCAGGGTTTGCTAATCCAGATATACACCTGTGGAGCTGTAACCACCTATAAGGTGCAATTTTTCTAATTAACACAAAGGCACCATATACCCTGTGGGCCTGAATCTCCACCTAGTTTCCTGAATGTCCCCTTAGATCTTCTATGACACATTAATGCAATGAAATAAGTAGTGGTATTAAAGAGAATATGAGACAACTATATATTGTGGTCTGGAAAAAGCTCAAAAACTTTACACTTTATAAAAAGGAAGAAGTTGTATAGAATAATCCTAATATTGTACAAATACAAATAATAATAATACATTGTTGTGGGACTGGAAAAACATTTTAGATAGAAATACCAAACTATTCTTATAAGTTGTGTCTAGTGTTTGCAGGTATATGTACTATATATTTCTGTAGCATTTGAATTTTAATACTTTTTTATTATAAACAAATAAAATAGTAAGGGTATTATGCAGGCATGCCATTTTCCATACTTGATTATTCTATTGGTCACTTAATAATAACAATAGCTAATATTTACTGAGGGCTTTAAATTTCTAAACACTGTGCTAAATACATAATATACAGGGGTGCCAAAAAATGTATACAAGTGGACACTTTGGTCCCCATTGCTCAAGCAGTAGTTCGCTGTAATCAGAAGTGCCTGGACGCTGATGGTAACCACTTTGTGCATCTCTTTTTTTTTTTTTT
>NW_017731587.1:2415459-2429884 GCF_001890085.2 Hipposideros armiger
GGGGGGCGGTTATAGAACCATGGATGGACCATGGCCATTGCTTTAAATACATTATGGCATGTAATGATTACCACAATCCTTTGAGTTGGGTTAAAAACTAGTACACTAATACCTTGGTTTGCGAGCATAATTCGTTCCGGAAAGAAACTACTAGTATTGCAAGATATCACTTGTTTACCAAGTTAAAATGTATTAGAAATGTTTGCTCCTCTTGCGGAATACTCACAAACCACATTACTCGCAATCCAAGGTTTTACTGTGCTCTGTTGAATCCATGGAAATGAATGGAAGTGTGGAAAAGGTAAATAGATACAGGCAAAGGTGGAACCTACCCAAAAACAGCCAATAAGAGGCTGGGAAGGAGCAATAAAAGATGTGAGACTCAAGTGAGTCAAGAGCCTTTAAAAGCAAAATTAAATACGGGGGTGGAGGGGGGAGAGAGAGAGAGAGAGAGAGAGAGAGAGAGAGAGAGAGAGAGAGAGAGAGACAGCAGAGTTTTAAGTGTAGGGATTGGAGGTGGTCACCAGTGACAAATGTTTCATGAAGGCATGTAGGATTATATCTAATATGAGGTGATCAGACTTACCATTCAGAGGTCACTGAAAATGTTTGCAAAGACAGTGTTAAACTGTAATGAAAGGAGAATGAATAGCTGTGATGTAAAGAATTTGAGTCAATTAGAAATTTTAAAATAGAAGATGTTGAATAATAATCGGATGAGAAGATTGACAACTAAGAGAGGAGGGTAGGGCCGGATGAGTGGCTCAGTTGGTTAAGATCTCGCTCAAGAGTTTGAGCTCTGAGCAACAGTGGTTTGAGTCCAGCCCAAGCTGAGCAGCCGCTGAGCTACCAACAGGTAGCAGGATGGCTCAGCTTAAAAAAAAAAAAAAAAGAGAGGAGGGTAAAAGCTGAATAAGTAGGCAATAATGCAGCGGTTCTCAACCTTCCTAATGCCACGACCCCTTAACACAGTTCCTCATGTTGTGGTCATGTGACCCCCCAACCATAAAATTATTTTTGTTACTACTCTATAACTGTAATTTTGCTACTGTTATGAATCGTAATGTAAATATCTTTTTGTTTTCGGATGGTCTTAGGCAACCCCTGTGAAAGGGTCATTCGGCCCACAGGTTGAGAACCACTGCAATAATGAGAAATAGCCTGTTGAAAATGCTTACAGCCAATGGGAAGAAAGAAGGGAGAAACAAAGCAGGGCAACACAGAGGATAAGCATGGTTTCAAGATCAATCATAAGTAGTAGAAGGCTTCCTCAGAGAAATGGAAGAAGGAGAACAGAAATGTAGTGTAGAGATGATTGAAGATTTTGATTGGGAGAGGAAAGACAGGAATTTTATGAAAGTGAGTCTATCCCAAGGAAACAGGGGTGATCTGCTGAGGGAGGTGGAGCAGAGTTATTTTTTATGAGCTTAAAGAGACTGAGAATAAGATAATATAGAATATGGCAAGGAGCCAATAAAACTATGCAGGGAAATTTTAGTGTGGGATGGTAGACCCAGGGGAGGTTTTCATTAAGTTACCCTGGTAAATTAAACAAAGCCAATTTCCACAGCACTTACCAGCTAAAACAGTTAGAATTCTATTACAGTATTTCCTTATCAAAATCTATGAAGTTCTGTTATTCATAATAATTTGAAAGGAAGAGATACAAATATGGAATTAAAATTCTCTCAGATGACTTTGATCACTTGGAATAAATCCAGAGGTGAAACATTTTCCTAAAATTTAACAGGAGTAAAAATCAGGTAGCTTTTGAAATCCATAAGTAACAGCTATATTTAAATAGTTAGAAATAAATTGAATAGCTGACAATGATCCAGAAAATCATGTGGAAAGTGAGACAGTTGTTGAACAGTACTTTTTAAAGGAATTTGTCTTGGGGTGACTGATAGCAATACTCATATTGAAGTTATTAAATTATTTCAGAATCCTAAAATAGATATAATTTATCTGATAGACCTTTTGGCAGTAACTCATTTTTTAGCTTTTTTAATTCTCTCTTTCCCAGTTCTATGAGATAAAAGCAGATTTAATATTTTATGCCTATCACTATCTTTATAAAAACAATTAATCTTATGACCGACCAATTTTCCTTATGTTTGTGCATACTACTTATCCTAGTTTAGCTTATTAGCTTATTTTCATCATTAGTAAATATATTAAACTATTTTCATTATTAGTAAATATCATCACCAACTTTGAATTAACATTCTAACAAAAGTCAAATACAAGTTTTTTGTTTGATTGGCATTTATAGCAAGTCACCATGGCTAAACTTACCATAAAATAGGATTTGTTTAATGACAACAGTGTTTGCAGCTCTAAAGTCATATGCCTTGAAGACAACATAAAACTCTCTGATGTAGTAATGTTCTTAGCTTGCCTACAAACCATTATGAGTTTCCAATGGACCCATTTAGTGGGAACCTATTCTGCCCGTTTGAATTGTATCATTTTGGGGTACAAATTTGTAGAATTCTTAATTAATTTTATTTCATGGGAGAGTTTAATGATAGTTGAATGATGTCCTTTTTTTGCTTTATACTGGTAAACTCGAATTTTCAGTATTGTCAAACTGGCAATTATTCACAAATGCTTACGGTTCCTTATTAAAAATCTAGATTATTTTTTATGTAAAGATAAGTGTAGAAACTAAATTACGTAAGTTATTATCATCAATAGAAAAGGTCTTCTTTGCTGTTGATAATTGTACTGTTCCGATAAAAAGAATCTTTCCCAAATAAAAGGAAGTGAAGATGTCTTATGACAACTATGTTAAATCCAAACAATGAAAAGAGAGCTAAAGAAATTGCTGTTTGCTGCTTCCACTATTTTTACTATTTCCAAAATCTGTGTGAAGCAATTGTTTAAAATACAGGTTAAAATTGTCTCCTGTTGTGTGAGACATTTGAAGTCTGTTTGCAATCTTTTCAGACTCTCTTTTCTGCTTTGAATAAATCTCTTCTTTGATGAAAGCATAGGGTTTGTTTTTCTTGGGGTAGCAGACATGGTTGTTTTATCTTTGCACATGGAGATTTGAATTACTTTTTTTCTCTATTAATAGCAAGATCATGCTTGATATTAATGCTGTGATCATAAGCATCATAATAAATTGACCCATTTTATTTGACCCATGTGTTACTAGAGTATTCTTATGAGAAAGATTATTTATCTTTTTAAAAAATTAAATGGAATACATTTTAATGAGTTAGTGACAGACAAGGTGTAAAGTAAAAAAAAAAAAATACTTAACTGGAAGTCAAAAAATTCCAGTTTGAGTCTTGAAGTAAAAAAATTCCAGTTTGAGTCCATTCTCTATCACTTACTAATTATGTAACCCCTGGCAATTTATTTAACCTCTTTGCACCTCAGTTTTCTCAAATTTTGTACTGGCCTATCTTTCAAAGAATTCAGGATATTTAGATGAAATAATATACAAAAAAAAATGTTGTAAACTTGAATCTCTAAAGTTGTATTGCTATCATTATGCTCAAAGGACAATATGAGCCAGTTATTAGTTGAGCCGATAAAAACTCTTTTCTGTTGACAATTTGAACGTGGTGATAAAATAGCATCATTTTATATCCAGGACTAAATTTAACAAATAGTGTACTTTATTTGTTCTTAGGAAGAATCTGTAGCACTACATGAATTTTACCAATGACATTGCAATTCACTTACTTATGCAATTGGTAAAAATAATAGCATCTACCATTTGGGGAGGAGATTATCATGTTCCTGGCATCATGCTATGCACTATGCAACCCCCAAACACACACATTCACACACACACTTTTCAGTTAATTATCAATTAACTTATGAGAAAAATGTAATTATTGCTAGCATTTTGCAAATGAGGAAACAGAGGCTTAGAGGAACTAAGCGAAATGTTTTTCATGTTATTCTAGTCAGCGAGAATCCAAAGCCAGGATACCTGATTCCAAATTTGAGTATTTAACAGTAGTCACTAGGCTGCCTGGTCTTTCTCTAAATAAGAAAATTTCTTTATGGATGAAAACTGTGTTTCTAAGTCAACAATTTATCTTCTACCAGTTATTTAAATTAATGATTACATCTTTATATTTGTTATATATTTCTGTGGATTATTTCAAGGTTCATACCTTCATTATATTGACAGAGATAAAATTGGTGTTAACTAAATTAATAAACATGTATTAAATCAATTACCATATTTCCCCATGTATAAGACGCACCGTTTTTCGAAAAATTTGGGATCTAAAAACTGGGTGCGTATTATACAGTGGTTGTAGATTTTTTTACTTGCATTTCCCGCAAGTGATGAGGAGTTGTATGAATTTTATGATGAATAAAACTTGAGTTCAATAACTTTATGTAATACACTTTTTTCAAATTTCGGGCTCCAAAATTAAGGTGTGTCTTATACATGGGGAAATATGGTTGTTACTTTAGCGTGCCTTTAAACTGCCAAATATTAAGTTGGAATTAAACATTTAACTCTGTAGAGAAAATACCATATATCACCTCTTATATGCAGTTATTTGGATAAATTACTGGATTTTAAACCTTACATCTAAATGTTTTCCTGTGGTATAGATCTCATTATCAGTGACTGACTAGTTTTCTGAAGTAAATGATATCAGAGCATTATATTGGTTCTTATGTTTTCAGTGTAGAAAATGTGAGACCTCAAGTTATATTAAACAAAACCAGAGGACTTCTATAGCATTTCTTTATTTCCATTTCATTTTTGGAAGGAAAGAACACGGATCTCAAATGTTGAGAAATTTGGAAGTTCCAAATAGGCGAACTTCTGGGACACAAAAAGGAAATGGATGAGCAAAAAGGATGTGTGAATTGCTTTAATCTATTTTGTTTTTGTTTTTTTAAAAAAATAGTAATTTGATTGCTCATTATTTTACGTTTTAAAAATGTAGTAGCAGAAAACATCACAAATTTGATCAGCTGAGATCTGTCATATACTATTTATTTGTCTTAGCCTTTTGGGGGCTGCTGTAACAAACCACCACAGACTCGGTAGCTAAAACAACAAACATTTATCTCTCACAATTCCGGAAGCTAGGAAGTCAAATGTAAAGATGCTGGTAAATTCCATGTCTGGTGAGAGCCTGCTTCCTGGTTCACAGATATGGCCTTATCACTGTGTCTTCACAGGGCAGAATGAGCAAGAGACACCTCTGGGGTCTCTTTTATAAGGACACTTAATCCCATTGATGTAGGCTCCACCCTCAGGACCTCCTCACATCCCAAAGGCTTCACCTCTTATTACTGTCACATTAGGGGTTAGGATCCAACATATGAATACTGGGGGGACAGAGATATTCAATCCATAACACCATTACCAGTCCTGAGCCAACCTGCAGTCTGAGGGCACAATCCTTTACAGGACTGGCCTCACTTCTGACACTAACTACAAGTTTAAGGGGTCCGGAAATCTATGCTCAGGTTCTATAATTCACTAGAAAGATTCCTAAAACTCAATGAAAGCTACTACACTCACAGTTATGGCTTATAAAGGGAAATGATACTGATCAAAAGTAGCCAAAAAAAGCAATACACATGGCGGAGTCTACAAGGGTTTCAAGCACTAGACTCCTATTGTCCTCAGGAGGTATTTTCCTCCTCGAGCTGCTGCGTGGTGATACACACAGAGTACTGCCAACCTGGGGAGCTCACTCAAGCTTTCAGCTTCCCATGTTTTTACTGAGGCTTCATTACAGAAACATCATTGATTGTTTGTACATGTGGTTGATGTCAGCCTCCAGGTCAAGATGCAAAGCCTCCTAAGAGATACGGTAGATCTTCCTGGCATAACTAGCCTCTAAGATAAGACCATTAAGGATCGCCAGCTCCGTTCTAAATCCATTGTGGCCAGACCTCGCCCTAAACAAAAATACTGCAAGTAGGTATGATACAGATTTCTTCCCAAAAGCCGAGGGCAAAGGCCAGACCTCTCTTTGGGCAAAGCCAGATTCTTTTCTACACAGCTGTAAATCTTCTTAACTGTCTGTTTTAATTGAATGTTTTTCTTTTTTAATAAAAACTTGTTTTGAGACTATCTCCTTATTTAATAATATGTTCATAAAACCAATATGTTATTTTCAATACAGAGAGCACTATAATTAGGAAATGAGGAGGAAAAACCTGTAAGTAAACTCATAATATGTATTGAGGAAGTTTTATAAAATCAGTTTTAAGAAAAAGTGAAGGGGAAGGGGGTTGGGAGATGGAGAAGGAAAAATACAGTTTTTTAAGAGCAAAATGCAATATAGTCAGATAATAGTGTCATTATAAATATTTCTGGGGCACCTGTTTTTTTTTGTTTTTTTTTTTTTAGCTGAGCCATCCTGCTACCTATTGGTAGCTTAGCGGCTGCTCAGCTCGGGCTGGCATCGAACCGCTGTTGCTCAGAGCTCAAACTCTTGAGCGAGCTCTTAACCAACTGAGCCACTCGGCCGGCCCCTGGGGCACCTGTTTTTGAGCTTCTGGGCTGGGCCAAGCACTCGTTAAGTGCTGCTTTTCCACACTCCCAGGCAGCTTCGACCACTTAGCTCCCCTCACCTTCAGGTTACGGATCCTCACACCGTGAACTAACTGCTATTAACAGTGAGAATCAATGAGATCCTGCTATTGCCTCATCACTTTATAAGGCAGGAAGTACTGTCACCATGTTAAAAATGCAGAAAACATGATTCTAAAGCTTGAAGCAACTCACCTGAAATCCACAGCTAGGGAATGACTGAGCAACTGCCCTTTTCTTGGGTCTATTCATTTCTTTGAATCTTTCTCGTTTAAATCTCTTCACAAGGTTTTGGTTATTATCCACTGATTCCCGGAAGTGCAGCTATCATCTGTCCAAGGGGTTGATGGATTTTCACCCTCACTGATATTTCCGATGCATCCAGAACAAAAGGGCTAGAGGAGGAAAAGAAGTTAATATTTCAGTATTAGAAGTACAGTGGATTGTACTTCTGAAGCTTTGTTGTCCTTTTTAAAAAATTCTTCCTGATGTGTAGCCTGTCACCAAGAGGAGACATAGATAGAGGGGCAGTATGTCATTGTGTAATAGTTCTCAGTCCTGCCTGCACACCAACATCACCGGTAAAGCATTTGAAAAAATAAAAATATATTCAGAAATTCTGACTCATCATTAGCATGATGTCTGGCTATCTGCACTTGAAAAAGAAAAGAAAAAGTTATATAACTGATTCTGATTTGAGCCTGTAGTGATGAACTAGAAGGGGGGGCATAGTAGAGAAAAATCATGGTCAGACATCGTTCGGCTCTCTCGCCTGCCATTTCTAATCTATGTGATTTAAATAAGTCAGTTAACATTTTAAATGTGTGAATATCTCTCAATAAATATAGATGAGATCAAAACCTACCTCTAAGTGTATTGCATTAACAAATTGAGATCATGCAAAGTAAAAAAAATCTAGCACAATGAACATAACAATCACTCAAAATATGATAAATATCATGCTAATAATCAAAATGGTCTTGATGATTCTTCTCTAATGAAAATAATTTGGGAGACATAGAACTTTTCCCATGAAAGGGCAATTAAGATATCATGCAAGTGTCAGGAGCATCTACCCAAGGCTAGTTAGAAATCAGGGATACGGTTTGGAAAGTAACTAAGTTTCACCAGAAAATTTTCTTTACAAGTGAAATTAACATGCTCAAAACACTTTTCAGGTATCAAACACAAGATTCAGGAGTGACACATTTAAGCGCCATGTGGAATCACCTATGAATGCAGGACTAGGCCTGGATTTGCTACAGGAGGATACTGGTGATGTAAATGTTTAGACCAACTTACACTCTGGTCCTAGTTCCTGACTTTAGTCATTAGATCGCAACCCTATTCTCCTAGAGATGCTGATATACAGCCCATGCATGACTGAGCTAACACCCAACCCTGAGTCACCTTGCCTTACTAGTTATTTGTGGTAAAATATTAAGCTCCACCTGTCTATCATGACCACCTCATTGCAAAACCCCCAGCCCAACATGGTGCTCAGACCAAGGTTCTCAGTTATCTTTGCACACTTGTAACCATGGTGGCAGAAAAGTTACTGGTTACTGAATTTACTGCTGAGGGCCATGCTCCCTTGAAATTTAAGAAAGTGCATTCCATTTATATCAGTTACTTCACAAAGAGAGTGCATAATCTTAGACACACTTCCTGTAACAGCAAACGTAACTAATTTTATCTGTACATAAACTCAATATGGTGCTTCTAAAATATGCAGCTGGTTCTAAATCATAAAATCCATGTGTGCAACTTGTTTTTATCCATCCTTACTGATAGAGTTTATCTCAATTTTTATTGGCTCAACACACACACACACACACACACACACACATTTCTATCTTTGGGTTGAAGTGCCTGCCACAGTTGTCACCACTTGTGGCCAGCAGGATCTGGAAGGGAATCAAAAGACATGTAGAGATAACCTTTAGAAGCATGATAAGGAAGTAGCACAAATGATTTTTGCTTATATGCTATTGAACAAAACTTGGCCTCACAATCATTCTAAGCAATAAAGAAGACTAGCAAGTACAATCTCTATTTTGGTCTCCATATTCGGGAGCTCTATTGTTAAAGAATGAGAGAACGGATATTAAAGTGCAACAGGTAGCATCTAGAACACACAGAATATAAAGAATGTTTGGAAATTGTTAGTAAATTCAATAAAGCCATATAAAAATACATACACAAATATTAGTAGCATTCCCACACCAGCAGTAAATATAAATGAAAAGTAACAAAACCAAAATAATAACAACTGAAGACCATGAAAAATAATCAAAGCTAGATGTAAGGATAATTTAAGACCTTATTTATATTTAACAGAAATAATATTCATTCAACAAACATTTATTAAAACAACATGAATAACTAACACAAAGTACCTACAACATGAGAGGCCCTCTTCTAAATATTTTATACCTTTTAACTCATTTGGTCTTCACTTTAGTAACCTTTGAGACCTGGTATAACAAATGTCATCATTTACAGAGGGAGACGGAGAGGGAGGAAACTAAGGCACAGAGAGGTTAAATAACTTAAGTCCACACTGTCAAAAAGTTGAACCAGAACTCTACTTCACAGCTCATACCCTTAATCAGTACTCTGTGGTATCTACTGGACAGGTATCAAGCACTGTTTGGGGCTTTGAGGACATTATCAGCAACCAAGTCAGAGGTAATATCAGCCCTCAGAGAGCTTGTATTGGAAACATAAATTTAATAATAATTTTAGGTAGTGATAAATTCTGTGAAACAAATTACATAGAGCTATGGATAGAGAATATTGCAAATATAATCCACACTTAGTTTTAAAGTTCTTTCTGTGTTCTCTTAGTTCTTACTTTCATAACATTATTAACCAATGTCATCCAAAATAATCCTACATAGACACAAGTATACAAACGAGTGTATGAAAAAATACATTCAGGGGCCGGCCGAGTGGCGCGTTGGTTAAGAGCTGGCTTGGGACGCCAGAGGACCCTGGTTCGGATCCCACCTATGAGGGCCAGTGACACTGCCCTCCACAGCTAAGATGCTGAACAACAGCTCAACCTGGAGCTGGGCTGCCGTGAGTCGCCGGCGATAGCGTAGGCTGCAGCCCCTGTGGCAGTGGGTTGCCATGGGCTACCGTGTGTAGCCAGCAGCCAGCGTGAGTGGCCAGCAGCCTCAGTGAGCGGCCGTCCAGAAGCCGGCGACTGATCTCCCTCGCCCGGGAAGAACGCAATGATGGTGCCAACTTGGGCCAGTGAAGCAACGTCCTCCACAACTAGACTGAAGAACAAAACAACAGCAACTTGTCTGTTCCCCTTCCCCCAATTCCCCAATTAAAAAAAAATACATCCAGGGATATGATATCCTGTGTTTCTACTGATTTAACTGAAATTAGAACCAATGTGTTCATGTGAATAGAGAACACAAATCTAAAGATCAGGAAGTGGAATCATAGTACTGACATTCACTGGACCTATTTGAACAGTTTTGTTTTGGTTTTGGTTTTGGTTTTCAAGAGATGGATATGAACTATTACACCGGGGATCAGCAAACTTTTCTTTAAAGAGACATCTAGTGAATATTTTAGGCACGGTGGGCCATATGGCGTCTGTCATAACTAGTCTACCATTATAGACCGAAGGCAATCATAGACAATTATGTAACAAATGAGCTTGACCATATTCCAATAAAAATGAATTTATGGACACTGGAAATTAAATTTCTTATAAGTTTTATGTGTCACAAAGTATTATCCTTCTTTTGATTTTTCTCAGTCATTCAAAAAAAGAGGAAAACTTTTGTATTTGAAGAATTCATACATGTTGGTCCTCAAACTGAAAGGTGGTATAAGGGTTACCTGGAAGTATATTAAAATTCAGATTCATTAAAATGGAGTCCACATTTTTAACAAGTATCATAGGTGCTTTTGATGCACATGATTTTGAACTGCTAATAAGAACCCTGACCTAAATATAACATACACATAGAACATATAACCCATCAACTGGAGATGTCAAAGCAGTGAGATAAGTATCTCCATAGAAATAAGAAGTAGCGAAAGAATTTGAAATATTCTATGAAAAGTGGATGGTAAGAAGTAGTTAGAAGTTAGTGGGGACAACTAGGGGGAAAGTGGCAAGTATAAAACCCTCATTCTATATAAAATATTTCATTGGGTGCTGTGGATATATTCTGCCCTGCATGGAAAAGAAGGCTGAAGACAAGAAACAAAAGGAGCCAAGACACTGAACACTGCAGCTGTGATCTCCACCAGGGGGAGTTAGTTTCTCCTTAAGTGGCTCTCCCATTGGCTAACTCTGTGACTACAGGCAATTCCTTTCTATCATCTTTGCCTCAGCTAGCCCTATGCTAATAATAGAACTTATCTTGGAAGGTTGCTGTGAGGTTTAAATGAGTTTAATACATGCAACTTGCTTAAAACAGTGATTGGCAGAGTGTATCTTTCAGTAAAGTTTACTGTTATTGATGTTGATCTTTATAGCCATGGTGCTAACTACTTTTAAAGATGAATGAACTGAAATTTACAGAGGTGGAGTGTGTGTCCCCCAGTAGGACTGACTAGGTGGTAGTTTATTAGAGCCGGGAAGAGATTTATCTTTCATTCTCTGTAAACTTCATTTACCCATAAAGAAAGGATAAAGACCACACAAATTCTGGCCTCTTGCAATTCTGACATTTTGTAATATGTACATATTTAAAAATCACATAAAAAAATTGGAATGCATACAAAAGAATATAACATGTGATCAATACTGTTAAAACCCAAGCAAATGGATTACTTTTAAAGGAACTGTTCAGAATAACGGGTTTAGTGTGCTTCTTTGCTTATTTTTAAGATAGGAACTAAATGGATAAATCCTTTTTGTTGTCCTGGTTCACTTTTTTATAAGCAAGAATGACTAATGGATATTGTTTCTGCCTTGCACATTTTCTCAAGTACTTTTCAAGCATTTTGAAATGCTTTTTTTTCCCCTTAAGACTGTTTCCATTAGCATACAGAGCTAAAAAAGAATTGTTCCAAGACACAGCGTATAATTTTGTCACTTCTGCCATGACTGGAAAAGAAAAAAAAACCAGAAAACTCAAGTGTGCACTTACAGTGTTAGTCATGCCTGGCTGAGGAGGTCAAATCTCATGGTGTCAAAACAGGAATCTAGTCCATCTTCAGCGAGATTAATTTTTTTATTTTTCATGTGCTTGTTGGCCATCTCTTTTTTAAGAGTATATACAAAATTGCACATACTCTATGTATACCTTTCGATGAGTTCGGACGTAGGCATATACTCCTTACACCATCACCACAATCAAGGTACTGAACATATCCATCCCTTCCTAAAATGTCCTTGTGTTCGTTTGTTGGTTGTGTTGTTGTTGTTTGTTTTTGTGGTAGAAATACTTAATATGATATCTATCCTCTTAACACGCTTTTAAGTGCACAAGACCATATTGTTAACTGTAGGTGCTATGCTGTACAGCGGGTCTCAGGAACTTATTCATCTGAACCTGAACCTTTATGCCCACTGAGCAACAACTCTTTGCTCCCCCCTCCACAGAACCCCCCTGAGTGCACGATCTCAGAAGCTAAGTAGAGTGGGGCACGGTTAGTACTCAGGTCAGAAAGATTAACTTTAATGTGACATTTTTGAAAAGTGAAATATTTGTTGATGGAAACATAGTGTGCTTGGATTATAAAAGTGGAATTTTCATTCTAAAACTTTCAAACATTCCTAACGGCAGAGGAACCGGACTTAAATATGACAGAGACATGATTAGTATTATGTAGATTTATCTTTATTAATTTAATCAGTATATGCTCGAAACATTTTAGTACTTCTTAGAATACATAAAGTAACTAAAGTAGAAACTTATTCATGTCTTAACATTTTTCATAAAAACCATTTATTGAGACTTGGAGACAGATACTCTTATTCACAGAGGATACTGTACTTGATGTTCTGAACTGATTACGTCTAGACCCATCGGACTGTTTAGTTTACTGTGACTCTCTTCTCTGCATTACTTGGTCTCCTTATTTTCGCTTTTCTTTTTTTCTTTTATTTGTAAGGGGTGGGATAATTACTGCAGTCAGTTGTCTTCCTGCTCTTAGCTGAAGGCCAAGTCAAATTAGAGGGTTAGGGCCCTAGAGGGAGTAATTGTGGGGAGTATCGTGAAGGAAGCCTCTGTTCAATGCCAGGATGTTCTTTATAATAATCATTGCCTTTAATAGGTCCCATTTACTTTTTCACTGTGAGACATGTTAAAAGATAAACTAAATCATATTAAAATGTTAAGTTTATTTGAGCAGAACTTGATTCACATCGAGCAGAGTCAAACCAGAAGCAGTCCTAACCACGACTCCGTGATAGGAGCCGGGGAAAACACTTACATAGGTTCCCCCACTATCTGAATGGAGAGCATCCCTATGAGACCCTCCCTATGCTGAAATGGCATAAAGCCGAGTATCCCCCCCACTTTCCAACAGTTCACTTTTAGGAAAGACCTACATTAATACATGTAACCAAAAGGGATCTGAAGAGAATTGTCACTTTTACGAAAAAAGCTGTTACATACTTTTCTTTTTTAAATTTTTTATTGTAGTTGGCATACAATATCTATATTAGCTTCAGGTGTTCAATGTAGTGATTTGACATTTATATACCTTACTATGTGATCAAAAAGCTGTTATCATACTAATGTAGATCTTTCATAAAAGTGTAATGGCCTAATGCAAACATTCAGAAAGGGTGGGGGGGAGGAGTGAAACTTGTATAGAGAGAGTGCAGAGGCAAAGGAAGGACATAGTTTGCCTACAGATTAAAGCCTAGTTGACTATTTGTGATTGGTTGCCCTTAGCATTTTGATTCTGTACACTTGAGGAATATCGGCTTAGATTTTGGTTTGCTTATGTAGGTTGCCCTGGCATTAAAGCTACCTCAGTCTAATGGCCTTCTTGTTTAATTAATTTGACAGATACCTACTTTATATTTTAAACAGAATTTTGCTGTTTTCTTTAGGAAGGGGAGAAGTTCTTAGCTGTGGCATCTCCTGGGTAATGGAGATTATAATGTATTTCTTTCATGAAATTCAAAACTTTCAATTATACCAACATTCTCATCACTCAATGCTGAATTATTACAGTTGTTTTATACTTGGTATTGCACCTCTTGGTGTCATTTTTCTTTTTTTTTTTTTTTACCTGAATGAATATTCTCCACCCTTTCTCATTTATTGATTTTCTTATTTATATTTTAAATTGAGGCTTGCATTCTTGCAATAATAAATGTAATTTGGTAAGAATGCATTTTTCTATTACTGATAGTTTTGGAAAAATTTTTAAGATTTTGTTTTTTTGTTTTTGCTTCCTGGATTCTTATACTTGACCACATTAACAGCTTCCTTGGTCATTTTAATTACTATTCTTCCATCTTATGCCTCTCTCAGCTGCTAACATACTACAATAGCAGTCCTGGGCCTAAATAATATCCACCTAATTCTTCTGTCCAATTTAAGTTGTTTTGTATTCTCTGTAGCCATTTGTATGCCTCTAATAAAAATGCCAGCATTTGAATTTGTTATCACTTTAAATATTAATAAAGTTTTAATAGTGGAAATAAATGAAATAACCAAGTATCAAAACATATAATGATTATAATACTGATTAAATGAACAGAATAGAGTTTGGTAGAGAGTTGTAATTTATATTAGAATTACATATAAATAGCTATGTTAAAAATACAGCTGTTGTTGGGCAGGCCAAGTGGCGCGATGGTTAAGAACTGGCTCTGGACGCCAGAGGGCCCCGGTTCGGATCCCACATATGAGGGCCAGTGACACTGCCCTCTACAGCTAAGATGCTGAA
>NW_017731587.1:2430028-2441342 GCF_001890085.2 Hipposideros armiger
GCGACTGATCTGCCTCGCCCGGGAAGAGTGCAATGATGGTGCCAGCCTGGGCCAGTGAAGCAACATCCTCCACAACTAGACTGAAGAACAAAAACGACATCAACTTGTCTGTTCCCCTTCCCCCAATTCCCCAGCACTGTTCCCATCCCCCCAATTCCTCAATAAAAATCTTAAAAAAAAAAATACAGCTGTTGTTGAATTTACTATTGTTGAATATTATAGTTAATTTTGAAAAAATATATCATACGCATCTCTTGCAAAAATAAATCTACCTCTATCCATTCATCTATTGATAGACACTTACGTTGCTTCCATATCTTGGCTATTGTAAATAATGCTGCATATATCTTTTAGAATCGGTGCTTTCATTTTCTTCAGATAAATACCCAGATGTGGAATTGCTGGGTCATGTGATATATCCATTCTTAGGTTTTTGATTAATCTCTACTGTTTTCCATAGAGGCTGCACCAGTTGGAAATCCCACCCATAGTGCACAAGTGTTCCTTTTCTCCACATCATCACCAACACTTGTTATTTGTTGACTGTTTGATAACAGCCACTCAGAGAGGTGTGAAGTGGTGTCTCATTGTGGTTTTGATTTGCATTTCCTTGGTGATTAGTGATGTTAAACATCTTTTCATGTCTGTTGGTCATCTGTATGTCTTCTTTGGAGAAATATCTTCTCATATTCTTTGGCCATTTTTCAATTGGATCGCATTTTTTGTTATTGAGTTGTATGAGTTATTTATATATCTTGGATATTAACATTTAATGAATATATTATTTGCAAATATATTCTATTCAGTGGGTTGCCTTTTTGTTCTGTTGAAGGTTTCTTTTGCTGTGCAGAAGCTTTTTAGTTTGATGTAGGTCCCATGTGTTTATTTTTGCTTTTCTTTCCCTTGCTCAAGGGAACGTGTCTAAAAAGATATCACTTAGACTGATGTCAGATAGTTTACTTCCTATGTTTTCTTTTAGGAGTTTTATGATTTTAGGTGTTACATTTAAGTCTTTAAACCATTTTGAGTTTGTTTTTGTATATGGTGTAAGAGAGTGATTCAGTTTCATATTTTTGCATGTATTCACCCAGTAATCTTAACACCACTTGTTGAGGAGACTACTGTTACTCCAATGTACATTTTTACTTCATTTGTCATAGTTTAGTTGACCATATAAGTGAGGGTTTATTTCTGGGCTCTCTATTCTGTTTCATTGACCGATGTGCATGTTTTTATTCCAGTACCATACTTTTTTTATTATTATTATAGCTTTGTAGTATAGCTTGAAACACAGAAAGTAATACCTCCAGCTATGTTCTTCTTTCTCAAGATTGCTTTGTCTATTGGGGTTTTTTTGTGATTCTATTTAAGTTTTAGGATTATTTGTTCTAGTTTTGAGAAGAATGACATTGGTATTTTGATAGGAATTACATTGAATATATAAATTGCTTTGGGTAGTATGGTCATTTTAACAATATTAATCCTTCCACTCCATGAGCACAGCATATTCTTCTATTTATTTGTGTTCCTCTTCAGTTTCTTTCTTCAGTGTCTTACAATCTTCATAGTACAGGTCTTTGTTGGTTAAGTTTATTCCTAGGTACTTTATTCTTTTTAATGCAATTGTGAGCAGAGCTGTGTTCTTCATTTCTCCTTCTGATAGTTCATTATTAGTGTATAGGAACATGACAAGTTTCTGTACATTAATTTTGTGTCCTGCTACTTTACTGAATTCTTTTATTATTTCTGTTAATTTCTGGTGGACTCTTTAAGGTTTTCTCTATATAGTATTATGTCACTGCAAATAGTGACAGCTTTACTTCTTCCTTTCCTATTGGATGCCTTTTATTTCTTTTTCTTGTCTTATTACTGTGACTAGGACTCCTAGTAGTTAAATAATAGCAGTGACAGTAGGCATTCTTATCTTGTTCCTGATCTTAGAGGAAAAGTTTTCAGCTTTTCATTATTGAGTTTGATGTTAGCTGTGGACTTGTCATATATAGCCTTAATCAAGTTGAGGTAAATTCCTTCTATACCCACTTTGTTGAGAGTTTTTATCATAAATGGATGTTGAATTTTTGTCAAATGCTTTTTCTGTATCTATTGAGATAACCATATGTTATTTATTCTTAGTTTTGTTAATTTGATGAATCACATTAATTCTTTTGAGGGTATTGAACTACCCTTGCATTACTGATATAAATCCCACTTGATCATAATGTATAATTCTTTTAATGTACTGTTGAATTCGACTTGCTAGCATTTCATTGAAAAGTATGTTTCTATGTTTATCAAATATATTGGACTGTAATTCTCTTTATTTGTAGTGTCTTTGTCAGGTGTGTGTGTGTGTGTATATATATATATATATATATATATATATATATATATATATATATAGTGCCAAAAATTGATACACATTTTAAGAAAGGGAAAAACTATTAATTGTAATGCTCAATATATACTGATAATAAAGATGAATACAAATCATGTTTGATCTCTGTAATTACAAGAGGTGCTCAAAGTGGCTACCATCAGCATCCAGGCACTTCTGATTGTGGAAGCGAACTACTGCTTGAGGATAGATAACATCTCTTAAAATGTGTGTACTTTTTTTTGGCACCCCCAGTTTATATACAATGGAATATTATTCAGCAATAAAAAAGAATGAAATCTTGCCATTTATGACAATGTGGATGGATCTACATGAAAAAAAATCAGTCATCGAAAGACAAATACGATATAGTTTCACTTGTATGTGGAAGCTAAAGACAAAACAAAAGAAAAACAGACACCAAGGGAATGATTATCAGAATGGAGGGGTGAGGGGGGATGGGTGAAAAGTGACAGGGGAATATAGACAATGATATTGTGATAAGGTTGCATGGTGACAGTTGTTATTAGAATTAGTGGGGTGACCACATTGTAAGGTATAAAAATATCAAATCACTGTAGTATACACCTAAAACCAACATAACCAATATAAGATTGTATACCAATGATATTTATATACTTAACTTAAAAAAAGAAAAGTATATGAAAAAAACAAATCTACTAAGACAAACATTTGAAATTTTATTGCTATTACAATCATTGTTCTAAACTTAAAAACTAAAACTAACAGTTTTGCATACTAGTTATTATTTTTAAAATAGTCTTTAAAAATCTGTAATATTATTTTTTAAAGGATTTTTTTTTTGCCATTGAAAAGTAATTAAACGTACATTCCATGGTCTGACAAAGCATCCTTATGTTTTTAGGCATAAGCAAAATTGGTTCAGGTGTAAAATATTGAAATAGTAAAAATTCATGTGCCTTATTTTACATCAAAGGGTCACCAGAAACTTACTGGTGATGTGCATTTAAATTTTAACACCCAGTCAATTAACCCCAGGGAAATTGAGAAGGCTGGTCAGCCAAAGAGAGAAGGTTAAAAATAAAGGTATGTAGTATGTTCTCATTCATTTAATAAATATTTGTTGACTGAAAAGAGGTAGTGTAGCAGTACCCCAAAAATATCTGAAAACATTTATTCATAAAAATATATGTGCTCCGATGTTCATTGCAGTTTTATTTACAGTGGCCAAGACATGGAAACAACCAAAGTGTCCTTCAATAGATGATTGGATAAAGAAAATGTGGTATATATACACAGTGGAATATTACTTTGCCATAAGAAAAGATGAAATAGTGCCATTTGTGACAACATAGATGGATCTTAAGATTATTATGCTAAGCGAAATAAATCAGACAGAAAAAGTTGAGAACTATATGATTTCACTGATATGTGGGATATAAAATTGAAAGCAACGAAGGAACAAGACAAAGAAACAAAAACTCATAGACATAGACAATAGTTTAGTGGTTACCAGAGAGTAAAGGGCAAGGGGGTGGTAGATGAGGGTAAATGGGATCAAATATATGATGATGGAAGGAGAATTGACTCTGGGTGGTGAACACATAATGTGATATATAGATAATGTATTATAGAATTCTACACTTGAAACCTATGTAACTTTACTAACCATAGTCACCCCAATAAACTTTAATTAAAAAAAAATTCTTACGGCCGACCAGGTGGCACGTTGGTTAAGAGCTGGCTTGGGACGCCAGCTCTGAGCAGCAGTGCCCCAGTTCGGATCCCACATGAGGGCCAGTGACACTGCCCTCTACAGCTAAGATGGTGAACAACAGCTCGACCTGGATCTGAGCTGCCGTGGGTCACTCGTGATGGCGTAAGCTGTAGCCCCTGCTGCAGTGGGCTGCCATAAGCTACCATGTGTAGCCAGCAGCCAGCGTGAGTGGCTGGTAGCCAGTGTGTGCTGTCAAGAGCCACCGTGAGCGGCCTTCCAGAGGCCAGCAACCAATCTGCCTCACACAGGAAGAGCGCAATGATAATACCAACATGGGCCAGTGAAGCGATGTCCTCCACAACTAGACTGAAGAACAAAAGACAGCAACTTGTCTGTTCCCCTTCCCCGATTCTCCAACGCTGTTCTCCTCCCCCAATTCCCCAATAAAATCTTTAAAAAAATTCTTAAAAATTTAAGAAAAAAATTCTTAAAAAAACACATGTTAACCTGTGTTTCCCATCTCCAAGCTATTTGATTTTTTTAGGATTAATGGATTCATTCATTAAACCATTAACTAAATAACTATTTTTTTAACTTGGCAAGAGGCAAGTTCTTACAGTGCAAACCTCTGATTTTCATCACAGGATAATTTGATTATTCATTGGATCAGTTTAGTTTCACAAGTTTTCAAAGTCTACCCATGCTCTCTGAAAAACATTGAAAATAAAGGTTGCACACTAGCTGATCAAACTGCTTTAGACTACATGAAGTTGTTTTACACTATTTTAGCATGATTCAGTGATGTTTATAAATTTTATTATACAAAAGCCAGAGCTGAAAAATAAAATATCTGTTGGCTTGGGGTTCTTAATTCTGTTTGAATGTGTCTCAATTTTTATGGTTTACCAATTAATAACAGCACAAATACAAACTATTGCAGCTGGAGAGTTGCTTAAGTGTAAATTTAAATCCCTGCTATTCTACTAGCTGCTTTTTTTGGTTTGTCTTGTTTTGTTTTTCATGTTGCAACCTTAGTGTAGTCTAAGTATGGAATTCAGCTAAATTAGAATAAGTATCTCTGTATAAGCAAATTATGTGTTGGTGCAGTGAAACTTCTGTAAGTCTCACTCTTGGAATTGTTAATTGAGTTTGGGGTAAAAATAGATGAAAAGAATCTTTGTTAATTAGATGTGGGCACTGTCTGGAAGTTGTTGTTAAGTAGGTAAACGCAAATGAGAATTTGAAAACTTCAGAAAGAAGATCCCTAGAGAATAGCATGAAGGGTAGCATGATTTATTTTGAAAAGTAGTGGGGAAATTTTCAAGGTAAATTGAAATGCCTGTGCCACATAAGAGTTATAAATATAAATGATAAATAATGAAAACAGCATGATTTTATTCATAGGATTAATTAAAGATATCTGTGTCTAAATTATTTTGCCAAATCAGAGCAAGGAAATTCCCCCGCTGTCTGACCACAGAACTATAGTCCTGACCTAGATAAATATTTGAATTATGTGTGTTGTGAATTATTTCATTAATTTTCAAATGGCATTATAGCATAATGCTTAAAATAACATAAATTTTGAAGGTATCAGATCTGGATTGGAAACCTACTGCACTCCTATCTATCTATCTATCTATCTATCTATATGACCTCAAGTATATTACTGATTCCTTCTATGCTAGTTTCTGCATTTGTAAAATAAAAATAATAATACCCAATTTATAAGGTTATTAGGAGGATTAAATGATATAATATCTGTAAATCTCTTTGTATGTATGTGGCACTTAATCGATGTCCAACGTATGGCAACTGTTATTATTGCTAGTAGTTCTTAATTACAAATGTAATTTCTAAACTCCTGTTTCTCATTTGTCTTTCTTCCTTATCTAACTTCATGGAAATGTCCTGTACATTAATATTTTCAAAAATGAGGAAAAGGAAGAAACAATTGAAATCTAACTTACATTTCTTTTCTTTTTTCACTTTGAGAATTATGTTAGCAGAAATGAATTCTTAGATACCCTTGGAATTCCATTTTTCCATTTATTGTCGACCTATTCTAAATCTAAAGCACATAACACAGCATGTAGTTGAATGCACCTGAAACACATTGCCTAGGATGCAATATACTTGCAAACTTTTTGTAATATTTTAAGACATGATGAAATTGCTTACTACTTTTTATTTACATAATATCTTTGTTGACTTTCTTTAAGCTGCCCTTCCATGACCTTACAAGGCTGTGTTGGTATTTCTTGTTCTTTTCTTTCTTTATTTACCCAGTGATCTCTTCTATGCTCAGGGCTCCTTTTTTAACCTTGAATCATGTAACATGAAAGTTAGAGAACACACGTTTATTTAGTCTTTAAGGTGGATGACTTTTTTTTTTTTTACTTAAACCCCTTGAAGGAGGATGGTCATATCCCAAAATGAGTGACATATAAGTTAAAACTGAAAAGATGACTAAAAGGCAGTTAAGAGGAAAGAAGGGTATGTAGATAAAAAAAAAACCAGTCTACCTCCTGTGTTTTATCTTTACTTTTACACTACTAACACATTCAACACTTCTGATACCAAATATGTGGGAGGTTTTCCCTTCACCAAGCAATTCACAGAAGACAGCTGGGTGCCCTACAATTGAACTCAATTCTGACACTGTCTGCCTGGAGATAGTGTCAGATCCCACAGGTGAAGGCTCAGTCCCACAAGATTCCTCCGCCCCACTTCAGACGTGAATTGCAAATCTGTATTGTCACCTGTGCTTCTAACTGATTGGCTTTAAATCAGAGGTTCCCACATCCCCTCCTTGGGTTTCATTAATGTGCTAGAGCAGCTCACAGAACTCAGGAAACCAGTTACTGCTTACTTTTACAAGTTTATTAAAGGATATGATAAAGGATACAGATGAACAATCAGCTGAAGAGATACATAGGGAAAGGTCTGGAAGGGGCCCAAGTGCAAAAACTTCTCCCTGTGAAATTAAGGTATATCACCCTCCAGTGTGTGAATGTGGTCACTATCCTGAAAGCTCCCAAATCCTGTACAGTTGGGATTTTTATAGAGGCTTCATTGCATAAGCATGATCAATCATTAATGCCTTTTCCAGCCCCTCTTCCCTCTCTGGAGAATGGTGTGTGTGGGGGGGGGTGAGGGGGGGGCATGGAGGAGGCAGGGCTGAAATTTTCAAGCTTCTAATACCTGGCTTAGTCCTTCTGTTGACCAGCTTTCATCCAGGACATCTAGGAGCTATCCAGCAGTCCACCCAGAGTCACCTCAATAAAACAAATGATGCTCCTAGCACTTGTATCACTTAGGAATTTACAAGGGTTTTAGGAGATCTATGCAGAAACATATATATATTTTTTTTTTCTATCATCTCACAAAAGGCAACCCAAATGAATAGAAACTCAGAGCCAAGATGGCATTTTGTGTGTGTGCGTGTGTCTACAAGATTTTACTTAGTAACCTACAGCATTAAGTGTGAATAGGAAGAGAAAATTGAAGCAGTGAATAGAAGTCTTTATTATTGTCATTACATAATGAATGTTTAGCATACATCATATTTGACTATCTACTCTACAGTACAAACACAGTATAGGGTAGGTATTATTATCCCTCACTTTATAGCATAGGAACATCAACTTGAGGTTAAGTAACTTGTACCACTAACACCTAATAAGGCCTGGATTCATCCTAGGCCTTTCATGACTATTTCAGAGTGCTTAATTCTGGGCATCACCTCCCAGGTAAACAATTTGTGCATAACTACTTGTCTCAGGGTCTGCTTTGAAGAAGTCTCAAACTTGGAAAGAAAGCATAGTATAGATGAACATACGATAGCTGATGTAAAGAAGCAAATTTATATAAAGTGCTTAACACAGTTTCAGGCTCTAAGTTTCAAGAGCTTAATAAGTCAGATATTTTGTTGTTGTTGTCTTACTGCTCCCTTTGTCTTCCTTCCACCCCTACCCTCCCGCCCTTTCCTACAATGTAAACTCCTTGAGAGAAGGACTTTATCTGCATTTTTCCCATGGTGTCTGATACTTAGATCAGTAATCAATGAATATTTGTTGAATAAAGAGATTAATACATCTTAAACACTTGAGGAATCCCAAAGTTTGGGAATATAAACATTGAATAGGCTATTTTCTCCAAAAATCACATTTTTCTTAATAATTGCATATTTCTGTGTATTTCCTGACACTTCAAGTTTCCAAGGCATCAACTTTCACTGACTTTTTTTTTCCCCCTCTTTTGAAGGGGGTATTTTACATCATTTGAATAACTCACTGCAACATTTACATGAATCTCAAACTCTTGTTTTCAATAATGATTTACATTTTCTGAACTGTCTGCCTGGCAAGTTCTCTCAGATATCCACACTGCTTTCTTCGTCCCATCCTCAGGTCTATACTCAGAAAGCACCCGATTCTTAATTAAACTGCAACTCACAGCACCTCTCTCCTGCTTCCATCTTCCCTTTACATTTATCACCATTTAAAAATGTATTTTACATATTTTTTTTGTTTATAGTTTTTCTCCCTCAACAAGAATTAAAGTTTTGTTAGGGAAAAAATTTCTACCTTTTCCCTCTATTGTATTTCCCTAATGCCTTGTGCTCAATGAATATTTGTAAAATAAACAAATCTCTCCAAGCCATCAAAGAAAATAGTTGTTCAAAAGAAAGGAGATACAAGAGGGTCTGTTGGAAGACCTGATAGGATTGCAGAGAAAGCCTGGTAGAAAAAAGAAAGGGCTGAGGAATTTGCCAGACTGAAAGACTGGCTCCTAAGGCCACCAGTATTCTGCAGAATGGGATCAGAGCTTGTCAGAGATTGATCACAGCCAAAAACAACCTGGCAGAAGCAAAGGCAAGAACAAAATTTGGAAGATTGGGTTACGAATATGAGTGTTTGGGAGTACAGGGAAGCAGTGTGTCAGACTGTCAGACGCTGAATGAGCAATCAGGAAACACAAATGAGGGTCAAGGCAAAGCAATAAGCCAGAAAGCAAGACGTACACAGAGGCCAGGGTTTTAGTTGAATTACTTCTGTTTTTATAGCTTCCTGTCATCATATTTCCATCTTCCTCCAGATACTTTTTGCATGAAAATAGTTAACAACCAATAGTACTGGAAACACAAAAAGCCTGTGCTCTCCTATCTACCTAAAAACTTTCTCCCACTGTGTCTCTGGTAAATTTAGACATTCCCCAAAATCTCCACTTAGAAATTGTATGTGTTGTATTGCCTTTCATGTTCCCTGCTATATTTGCACGAACACTTTTAGTTGCAAGTAACAGAAAACCAATCAAAACCAGTTCGAGCACAAAAGGGAAATTTGGGGCTTATATTACTGAAATGCCAGAGGCAGAGATGATTTAAGAATGGCTAGAATCAGGAGCAAAGGTATTAATCAGGGCTCCATCCCATCCACCTACTTTCTCTATGAGGTGGAACTACAGTAATGGCAAACAGCACCCTTATGTCCTACCAGCTTATCTTCCACAATAGAGACTCTTGCCCCATACTTCGACCAGAAACATCTCAAGGAATATTCTAATTGCCCTGGCTTGGATCATGTGCCCACCTATTTACCATTAGCTCTGGCCCCTTGATTGACAGTGGCTCTAGGATTAAAGTAGGGAAAGGAAATTCCCTAATGAACATGTAAAATGTTGATACCAAAAGGAATTTTGAAGGGATGCTGAACATTTAGACACAAATGTCAACAAACACTTGACAAAGACATGATGGATCAGCTAAAATGGTTGTAGAAATTTCTATTGACTACAGTTCCACGAGTCTTCAGTGGATTGATATGCTGAAAATGTATACAAAACTTGCCTAATGTGAATCCCTCCAGAAATAAGTCCATACCTGAATGATGTATATAGGGTTCGAGGGTGGTATGGTAGCAGTGCTTGGAAAGGAAATGTTTCCTTCCCATATACTTGTGAAAACTTGAAAACTGTAATTTTTAACATATATTTCCATACAGTGTTTTCCATAGGAATTTGGTGTTTTGATTTTTTTTAATTAAGTGTATTAATACACCCTTTCACTGAATCATTCAGTAAAACTTTATAGATGGCCTGCTTTATTATGTGACTTATTAAACAACTGGAATTTAATCTCTAAACTGGGAGTTAAAGTTCATGTTTAAATATTTTTTAAAAGGTCTCTCTTTAATTCTAAGTAGATTAAATAATGGAAGAAAATGCAAGAATTTTTAAATTTATTGTTACTTTTGTCATAGGTGTTATCTTAGTGATTATTGGCATACAATATTTAAATTTTTAAAAAATCAATAAATTTGTAAGAAAGAGTGGTATATTTAGGGTACAGAAAGGAAGCCACTGTAGCCAAAGAGATCATTTAGGACATTATAGACCGTGGTAAGAAATTAAAAGTATACTCAGTAAGTTGGGAAAACGTTGAAGTTCTTTAGAAAGCTGAGGAATGACACAATATAACTTAAGTTTAAAAAAGAAATCTGGCTCTCTTGTGGATGATAGATTGTAGATAGCAAGAATGGGAGCAAGACAACTAATTATTTGGTGATTTCAACATTACAAGAGAGAAAAGCATTTACATCATTTTTTGTCATTATAAGATGATATGCCCTTACAAAATGATATGCCATATGTTCAAATGCTGGATGTAATATGGAAGATCAATTGATTTTATGAATATATATTATGGTGCATCTGGGCATTGAAGCAATGACAGGCAACTGGAAAAATACCCAACTTCTTGATATGTTTTGATTATTTGATGATTATTGGTCTGTGTGACATATTGGTCTCATAATTTCAACATATGTTTTATATGATTCACTATTTTTTGTGTTTTAAATACTATGGACAGTGATTTCCCCTAGAACCAATATTGACTCAATATCTGAGTTGATAATACAGTTGAACCTTGAACAACTCAGGAGTTAGGGGTGTCAATCGCCACACAGTAGAATATCCATGTATAACTTTTGACTCCATAAAAACAACTACTGGGCCGGCCGAGTGGTGCAATGGTTAAGAACTGGCTTGAGAAGCCAGAGGGCCCCTGTTCGGATCCCACATATGAGGGCCAGTGACACTGCCCTCCACAGCTAAGATGCTGAACAACAGCTCAAACTAGAGCTGGGCTGCTGTGAGTCGCCGGCGACGGCGTAGGCTGCAGCCCCTGTGGCAGTGGGTTGCCATGGGCTAATGTATGTAGCCAGCAGCCAGCGTGA
>NW_017731587.1:2441422-2449388 GCF_001890085.2 Hipposideros armiger
GACAGCAACTTGTCTGTTCCCCTTCCCCCAATTCCCCAGCACTGTTCCCATCCCCCAATTCCCCAATAAAAATTCTTAAAAAAAAAACAACTACTAATAACAGCCTACTGTTGACCAGAAGCCTACTGTTGACCAGAAATAACTGATAACATAAACACTTGATTAACACATACTTTGTATGTTATATGTATTATATGCTGTATTCTTACAATACAGTAAGCCAGAGAAAAGAAAATCATATGGATTTTTTGTTTCTTTATTTGTTTGTTTACTTCCTTTGTTGTTTTCAGTTTTATATCCCACATATCAGTGAAATCATATGGTTCTCGACTTTTTCTGTCTGACTTATTTTGCTTAGCATGATAATCTCAAGATCCTTCCATGTTGTCACAAATGGCAATATTTCATCTTTTCTTATGGCAGAATAGTATTCCATAGTGTATATATACCACATCTTCTTTATCCAATCATCTATTGAAGGACACTTTGGTTGTTTCCATGTCTTGACCAGTGTAAATAAAGCTGCAGTGAATATCAGAGCACATATATCTTTACGGATAAGTGTTTTCAGATTTTTTGAGTAGATACCCAGGAGAGAGATTGCTGGTGGTTACCAGAGGATAAGGGGGCAGGGGGGTGGTAGATGAGGGTAAACAGGATCAAATATATGGTGATGAAAGGAGAACTGACTCTAGGTGGGGAACACACAATCTGAAATAAAGATGATGTGTTATAAAATTGTACACCTGAAACCTATGCAAATTTACTAACCTTTGTCACCCTAATAAATTTTAATTAAAAAAATCATATGGAAAAGAAAATGCATTTATAGTATTTATTGAAAAAAATCTGCATATATATGGTCCAACGTAGTTCAAATCGTGTTGTTCAAGGGTCAACTGTATATTTTAAAGCACCATTTTTAAAATGGTGAAATATAATTTTACACATTTTATATCACCAAGATCAGTTAAACTACAACTATTTGAAACTCTTGCTTAGTTGAAAGTATTATGTGTGTAAATTGAGTTGCAAATTTGCAGGAATTAATTGCCTTAGGAGAATTTTTTTGTAAATTAACTATGTTTGGACTAGCTGTGCTAAGATAATTGCAATAATGATAATGAAACCAGTTTAATTCTAAGTACCCTTGATGGTGCCACAATATTATTTAAGTCCAGCTTGTGTGTTTGCTAGTTTTTAAATTGCAGATACGCTATCCTGTAGGGTAAATGAATGTGCTCATAATTAGCCTTCAGCCTTCAATCTTTTCCTTCATGTTTCTTTTTATACTTTAAAAGTACAGACCAATGCAAATTTTATCACATTTCATTAATTAATTTTAAAGGTAATTTCTGAATTAATAACACATGGATCATGCCACTGATTTAGATATGTTTTCAACTAGATAGATACATTTTCAAACTCGAAAGTATTTTAAGTAAATTTCACATTCTTATAAATATTATAAATATTATTCAAAATGCTAACCTAAATTTAAAAATATATATACATTTTAAATTTTTCAAATAATATGAGTAAAATAATATTTATTTTCTGATTATTTGTTTATATTCATTAGTTCTTAACCACATTCAATTTTTTTATTCTGTATGCTCTATTTTAGATTTTAAAAGCACAGTGCTTTTATTTTACAGATTGTTGCCTTGCGTGAACAAAATGTTCATATACAAAGAAAAATGGCATCAAGTGAGGGATCTACAGAGTCAGAACATCTTGAAGGGATGGAACCTGGCCAGAAAGTTCATGAAAAGGTATGACCTATATGACATACTCTTCCATGGAAATGTTTCCTTGCTATATCATTTGACAGGAATATGAAATATGAAATCCATGTAATCAACATTATTTATTATATTTTGATTTATTTATCAAAAGTTCATTATTATTTCCCTTTTCAGTTATTGTTCTTAATTTGATTCTCTTAAAAATAATGTGAGTTTATGCATATATATTTTTCATATGCATACATATAAACATATAATTTTACATTACTTGCTGTTAAGTTGATTATCTTAAAAATGATTCAATTATATATCTAATTGAACACACAAAGGGTGCCAAAAAAAAGTATATACATTTTAAGAAAGGAAAAATCTATTAAAATTGTAATACTTAATATACACCAATAACAAAAGATGAATACGAGTCACATTTGACTTCTGCAATTACAAGAGGTCCTCAAAGTGGTTACCATTAGTGTAATTTTAATACAGTTTTTTTTTATTCTTTCTTAAAATGTGTATCATCTTTTGGCACCCTCTGTATATATATTTTAAAATTTAAAAATAAGCAAACGGTGTTTCCATTCATATTACTCCTAAGATGATTCAAGAAAGTATTCCAAAAGATTTATTTATATCACATTTCCTGGCTTGACATTTTTTTCCAGCTTTATTGTGATATAATTGACATGTAACATTGTGTAAATTTAAGATGTACAGCAAGTCAGAAACATGGCAACATGAGGGGTCTCCTTTGATCTCTCCCCTTGAAGTTATAACAAGTTGAACAGCTGTAATTCAACAAAGGATCCCTGTGCAACACACAAACATGTCTGAGAGATCCACGCACCGAAACATCTGAAGGTGGGCTAATCAGGGCAAACAGGGGAGGAGAGAAGGGAGAAGAGCAAAGATGGGTGCACAGACACAGCTCAGAGCTCACTACAGGTCTCTGGAGAGGAGATGATTCAGGCTGCAGGTGCACTTTCTGCAGCCCTGAGCATTCCTGCCGGAGTGAACAGCATGTAATATAGCTGAACCCAGCAATCAGGGAAGACACCTCCAGGCAGAGACCAAATACAGAAGTGTGACAGCTGTGGTCTAGCAGCCCTCAATGCCAGGCAGAAAACAAAGCCACAGAGTCTGGCCGCCTCCCCGCACCCTCCCAGAGCTCGCCCCCCAGGCCCTCAAAAGAACTAGCAGTGGGCCTCAGAAGAAACTGTAATAGTGAGTGTCGGGTTAAAAAGCAGAATATCTATAGCCCTGAGAACTGGAGAGACAGTTCCTGAATGGCAGACACACACTGTGGCTAATCCCACTAACAAGGGTGGAGATATAGAGTTGAGGCAGCTGTGGTCTGGCAATCACAATTACTCGGAGGGGAACAAAGCTATAAACATACCAGTGACCTTTCCCAGCCCACCCTGCCTCCATCATTTATGGCTGATCTCAGCTGGGGCACTTAGGACTGCTGCAGTACACAGCTTTGCATCCAGCTGCAGGGGCAGCAGTGGGATTTCAGGGGCTAAGAACCCTATCGCCCACAACACTCTCCCGTGGGGAAGGTGCCCTGAGACCAAGGCGACCTGGTCTACAGGAGTCACCTACCTTCACAGGGAATCTTCCACAAAGAGAAGCCAGAACAGGGCAAGATAAAATATAATGCTCCAGCACTACCTATTTGGGGAAACAAAACAAAACAACAAAACAAAACCTTCTTCCTATCAACCTGCTGCAGAGCTCATTCCCATAAATGCTTAGGAGGAGAAATAATCCATAAAATACCATGAACAACCATGGTAACAAGGCAGCTCAGAAAGAAAATGAAAAAATCTCCAGAAAATAAACTTAGAGACATGGAAATATATGACTTAAATGATAAAGAATTCAAGATTGCAGTTCTGAAAAATACTCAATTAGATGCAAAAAAACTCAAGCAGTTTAATGAATTCAGAAATAAAATCAAGGAAAAAAATGAATAGCTTACCAAAAAGAATGAAATAAAAAAAAATAGAAATTCTGGAGCTAAAGAACTCAATAAAAGAGATGAAGAATGAAATAGGGAGCTTAGGAAATAGAGCTGACCAGATGGAGAAAAGAATTAGTGATATTGAAGATAGAAATCTGGAAATGATGCAGATGGAAGAAGAAAGAGACTCGAGAGTTAAAAGAAATGAAAGAACTCTACAAGAACTACCTGACTCCATCAGAAAGAGCAACATAAGAAAAATGCGTATACTGGAAGTAGAAGAAAGGGAGAAGGGCACAGAGAGTCTGTTCAGAACTTCCTGGTCAGGCCAAGTGGCACGTTGGTTAAGAGCTGGTTTGGGACTCCAGCTCTGAGCAGCAGGGCCCTGGTTCAGATCCCACATGAGGGCCAGTGATGCTGCGCCCTCTACAGCTAAGATGGTGAACAACAGCTCGACTTGGAGGTGGGCTGCCGTGAGTTGCCAGTGGCAGCGTAGACTGCAGTGAGGCTGCAGTGGGGTGCCATGAGCTACAGTGAGTAGCCGGCAGCCGGCATGAGCTGCCAAGAGCCGCCGTGAGCAGACATCCAGTGACTGATGACCAATCTGCCTCACCCGGGAAGAGCGCAATGATAATACCAACATGGGCCAGTGAAGCTATGTCCTCCACAACTAGACTGAAGAACAAAAGGACAGCAACTTGTGTGTTCCCCTCCCCCAATTCTTCAATGAAATCTTTAAAAAAATAAACAAAAAACAAAAACTTCCTAAACCTGTGGAATGAACTGGATCTTTGAACCCAAGAAGCAAACAGAACACCTGATTATTTCAATCCTAAAAGGCCATCTACAGGGCACATTATATTGAAACTGTCAAAAATTAATGACAAAGAAAGAACCCTTAAGGCAGCCAGGGAAAAGAAAATGGTAACCTACAAAGGAAAGCCCATTAGGTTGTCAGCCCATTAGAGTTTTCAGCAGAAACTCTACAAGCCAGGAGGGAGTGGACACAAATATTCAAACAAATGTCGACTCAAAGTGCAAGTGTGGAAAATGATACTCTAAGCAAACGGCATCCAGAGAAAAGCAGGTCTAGCCATACTTGTATCTGAAGAAACAAACTTCAAGATAAAAAAGGTAACAAAAGACAAAGATGGACATTTCATAATTATAATGGGTACAATAGGTCAAGAAGACATCACAGTTATCAATATGCATATATATATATAATATATAATATATATATATATATATATATGTATATATATATACTTCCAAACAGAGAACACCAAAATATATAAAGCAACTACTAACAGAACTAAAGGGAGAAACTGACAGAAACACAATTATATAGGGGACCTAAATACACCATTAACAGCTATGTACAAAAGGTGTCATGTCACACGTTGCTTCTGGTATGGCAATTTCTGTCAAATAAAAACATTATAGTGTGTCCTCGTCCACCTTATTCACTGGATCTGGCACTGTGCGACTTCTGGCTCTTCCCCAAAGTCAAAATGATGCAGGACATCAAGGCAGCCATAAAGATACTCATGAAAGAGAACTTCCAGAACTACTTCAGAAGGCAGCAAGAACGATCAGATTAAGTGTGTTTGAAGTGAGGGGGAGTATTTGGAAGGGGATTAACGGCAATGTTTCTTTTACTGTCATAATTTTCATTTTATTTAAACATTCACCATATTTGGTCACACCTTGTGTATAATTTGACTAAGCAATGTCACTCCAATAAATTTAATAAAAATTAAAATAATTTTAAATTAAAAAATATACAATGTGATGATTTCATATACATATGCATTTTGAAATGATTGCTACAATCAGGTTAGTTAACACATTCATCACCTCACATAGCTACATGTTTATGTGTATGGTGAGACTATTTAAGATTTACTCTCTTAGCAACTTTCAAGTATACAGTACAATACAATATTGTTAACTATTGTTAATTATCATGCTATACATTAGATCTGCATCACTTATTTATCTTCTAACTGCTATTTCTGGATGAACTATTTCTTGAAAAAAAAATTCAAATTATGATTTTGTCCTAATGTAAATACTCCTAAATTTCACACATATAATATTACAAAGCATATTTTTTCAAAATTATCCCCTATAACATGATTATTTTAAAAGTATGTCAATACCATTGAATAGCAAGTATCATAAGAATGTAATTTCAATCCTACCACTTAATTTGTTATTGAGAACTGCTGAAAAGGTATATTCAAACAAAGAAAAAGAGCATATTATTTTGGGGAGTGTCTATGTAATAAAAATTATCAGTGTAGGATGACTGTTGTATTAGGTGTAAACTGCAAAGTGGTGATTTTGGGGGAAAACACCAAACTATAGATAGGTACTATGGAACTGTCAGCAAATGATTTGTAAATCCTAGTCACAAGGATTACCCTTTGTTTAGAGCAGTAAAGCTACTTAAATTACAGAGCCAGGGTGGGTTATTAACCAACAGGAGATGTTTTGTCAGTGACTTAAGAACTCTGCTGACAAAATAGTTGATAAAAATAGTCTCATAAAAGCACACTCTGAAACAGGCCTCTTACTCATAGAAAAGTTGTGTAATAATGATCAGCATTTGAAAACAAAATAAAAAGAAAAATAAGCTTCACTGAAACAAGGTTAAATGTTTTTGTGTGACACAAATTTAATCAGTTGTTTTAGAACATAAATATTCACAGGATAACAACAATTTTCAGAACACTAGATTTGACCTCGTTAAGAGCTCAGAACTGGGCTCAATAACTTTCTTCCTGTTACTTTCTAGAGAGCTGTTAATTTGTGAATTTTTTCCATAAACACTACTTTTGTAAAGGAGATAATAATGCTCCTGACTTGTGTATTCTGTACTTCCAATTATTTTTTCCAGCCGAAAATGTTTACTAAATGATGTGGGTGGATAAACATTGGGTTGTCAGAAAAGCCATGACCCATTTTTGCAATGAAAAACATAGAGAAAAATACATCTTGACTTTTCCGACAACCCAATAGTAGGATGTTAGGCAGTGGTGGGGACTCAGAAGACATAATTACTGTAATAAATTTGCTAAGAAAATTGGAGTGAGCAATGAACATGCCAAAATTAATACTGCAAAAAATGATGAATAAAATGGAATCAAAATGATAACAGAGTTTAAAGAAGCGATAAATTAATTCTGATAAATTAACTCTAAGTGAGAGAGGCAGTGTGAAGTAGTGATTAATTTGAAGTCAATAAGCCTGAATGCAAATCCCATCTCTGCCAATTGCTGGCTGTGTGACCTCAGCCTTCAGCCTCCCTGAGCATCAGTCACAGGTCAATAGTTATGCCTAACTTACAGCTTCCTTGTAAGGAATAGGAACACTGACGATGGAAGACAAAAGTCTTTGCACATTGATTACAAGCATTAGTATAGTTATAATATTTATTAATGCGGGCTTTCAAGTTCATTCATTTTTAAGTAAATACTTAGTGATGACCTTATTAAAGGTGCTAGGAAGTAGGTCCTGTTCTAGGTGTTTGGGTCAGAGTAATGAACAAAACAGAGAGAGCCTTGGCAATTAACAAATACATATAAGTGGGTGAAGGGGGTCAAAGGTAAAAGGAAAGAAGTTGTTTTTTTAAAAAGCAGTGAATGTGAGGGACAGGCACAGGGGAAGACGTTAAATAGACATGGCAAGAAAGGACTTTTTTAGCAGGTGGGGTTTGACCTGCGGCTTGAAAGAGTACTGGGAGTCAGCCATGGAAAAGCTGAGAGTTTTGGAAACAAAGGAAACACGAAATGCAAATGCACCAAGGGTAAGAAAGAGCTTCTGGCACCTTCTCTGGGAGGAAGACTGTCAGGGTAACTGGAGCCCAGTGGTCAGGTGAAAGCAGCAGGAGACAGGACAGCACTGAGCGGGGGCCAGATCATTTGTGCTCTTGTAGGCTGTGGGAAGGAGTCCAGTTTTATTCTCAGAACTATAGGAAGACGTAGTAGTGTAGTCGTGTTTTAAACATGGAAGCATCTTGATTAGACACTTTTAAAAAATTGCACTGCAATTTTCTGTGGACTTGTCATTTTTTCACACATTGAACTTCTGAAGTAGGTAGAGCTTTTCCTTTTCTTAGTTTTACAGATAATGACATTGAGGCTTACTTAGGAAGATGAGATGACTTATTTGGCTGGAGCAGGACTAGAACCCTGGTCTTCTCACTCCCAGACAATGCTGTGCTCTCCCATCCCTTCATGCCACG
>NW_017731587.1:2454307-2455594 GCF_001890085.2 Hipposideros armiger
TAGTAAACTTGGTTAACTGTTTGTCCAGTTGGTACAAATTCATAATAATCCCTCTGATATCAAAAAAGGTTAGGAACATCATTTCAACAAGTTTGCGAACTTCATTGTCAAACCTTTGTATAAACTACCTGATTTCATGGATTTCAGAATGTAGCAGTATTTACTGTAAGAAAAGTATTAAATCTGCCTATATGTCTAAGAGGATGAAGAAGTTTATTAGACTGGGCATGTGTCTTTAAAATTTTCAAAACCCAACCTTAGACAAAGCAAACTTTGTTACACTTGTGTTGATATCTTCAGCAGACACCTAGTCAAGTATAATTCTCCAGCAATTCTTCCTGCGTTCTCCTTTGTTATCATTTTTATATATACTATCTATAGCATATAAAGTAAGAACAGCTTCAAAAATTTCTCGCTTGACACTACTTCTACCACACATATTGCCCTATGTTCTACTCCCCTTTGCACCAAACCTCTTCAAAAGGGTTGTCTACTTGCTGTCCCCAATCACTGCCTTAGCATATTTTTATAAACCTATTCCAAAATAGGTCTTCGCCCCACCACTCCACAGAAACCACTCCTGACTCCATCATCACTGCATGTATATTGCTAAATACAATGAGCAATCCTCAATCCATGTAGTTGATGTCTGAGGAGCATTTGACATAGCTGATCATTCTTTCCCCTTTGATTCCCATGTTTTCCCCTTGCATTACAGGAAACCACACTGTCTGTTTTTCTTTTACCTTTACCTCGCCAGTGGTTCTGTCTCAGTCTCCTTTCTGGGGCCACATTCTTCTTCCTGACGTCTTAATATTGAAGGAACCCAGGGCTCAGTCTTGCCTATCTTCTCTCAGTGATTTCAGACTCATAGCATTAAATATCATCCATACAATGGCTTGTAAATCTTTACTGCTAGTGCGGACCTGCAACCAAATGCATATATCTAACTGCATGTTGTTGACCATCTCCACTGGTGTATCTAAAAGACATTGTACACTTCAACTGTCAAAAACTTACCTCATGATAGCCCCCCAAAACCTTGCTGCATCTTTTCCATCTCACAGGATAAAAACCTTGCTTTTCCAGTCACTCAATGTAATGAATTTGGAGTCATCCTTAAATCCTCCCTACCTCTCACACCCCACATCAAACCGTACAAAAATTTTATTTTACTGTCAAAATATATCTAGAATCTGACTACCTTTCACTAACTCTGTTAATTACCTTGGTCTGAACAACTTTTATTTTTCACCTGGATTATTATAATCACCTCCTACCCAGTCT
>NW_017731587.1:2458790-2459837 GCF_001890085.2 Hipposideros armiger
TCTGTAATTTATTGTCTGTACAACCCACTAAAGAATAAGCTTCATGAGGGTTTGGATCTTTGTTTCACTCCTGCTGAGGCTCAGAAGCTTAGAACAACTCCTGGCACCTGGTAAACTCTTAATAAGTATATGTTTGATAAATCCATCCATTCACCCATACATCCATAAATACATACATATCACACTGTTTTGGCTATTCTTACTTTATAAATGTTGATTCTCAGAACTTAATTATAATATCAGCTTTCCAAATGCCATTTTAAAACCCTATTGAGATATTGATAGAAATTACTTAAGTTAATAGATTAATTTGGGGAGAATAGTCATCTCTACAGTATTACTATACATAACATGGCTTGCATCTGCATTGGTTTGTGTATTGCTTTATGTTCTTCAATGAAATTGTTTAATTTTTCATATTGAGATCTTACAGATTGCGATATTTATTTTTAGGCACTTAATTTTGTTTCTTTTGTGATCATTATCTCTTTCATATTTTTATATATTTCATAATAAATTAATATTCACATGTAAATATGCTATTAATTTTTCAACATTAATATAGCATCCAGCAAACATGCTAACCTATTAGTTCTGACAGCTTGTGCTCTTGAAATTTTCTAAGTAGTTAAGCAAATAAGGAGTTTTATTCTCTCTTCTTCTCTTTCTTCTCAATTTTTCTTTATTTTCAATATGTATTATCTAAGACTTCAATGTTAACTACAGTGTTCTAAACTTCAATACAGTGTGGAGTAGCATGAGTCAGAATGGAAAACTTGACTTTATAAAGCTTTCAAGAAGACTTATAAAGCTTTTTAGAAGCTTTAAATATCTGGACTTTAATTATAATACTACCACATTTTACCATTAACTATGATGATTGCCATCGTAATCTTTTATAAAACTTGGAATCTCCATTGTATTATAAGTTTTCTATAAGTTATTATCAATAATATGATACATTCACCTCTTAAAGTAGTAGATTTCATTGGAAAAAAAAATCATTGGATTTCATTGGGGATAAAATTTTGATTTTTGTATTTTAAC
>NW_017731587.1:2460799-2463282 GCF_001890085.2 Hipposideros armiger
AGACACAGTCTATTGTCTGTGTCTATGAGTTTTCATTTCTTTATTTGTTTGTTTTGTTCCTTTGTTGCTTTCAGTTTTATATCCCACATATCAGTAGAATTCTTAGTGGTTATGAGAGGGTAAAGGGGGAGAGTGATGGTAGATAAGGGTAAACGGGATCAAATATATAGTGATGGATGGAGAACTGACTCTGGGTGGTGAACACACAATGTGATATATGGATGATGTTAAACAGAATTGTACACTTGAAACCTATGTCATTTTATTAACAAATATCACCCCAATAAATTTTAGTTAAAAAAAAATGACACAGTAGAGGAGACATTTTGTCAGGGTTCCAAGAAACATTCTTCCTCTGGGGCAGGAGTGCCTATTTACCTCATATTTATGTACCTAAAATACCTGCTTAGTGATTCTTCCAGGAAGAAAGAAGATCCACTCCATGTTACTTCTTTATTCTATAGCTGAACAGAGAAACATTTGAAGAATTGCAATTGAAAACAAATACAAGATCCGTACTATACATACTTCACCTCCTTATATCTTCTAACTATATAGATCATTTAAACTTTTTATAGATGAATATTTTTTCACATTAATCATTTAATATGTTTATTTCATATTTTAATATGGGAAATAGCTAGTTTTTATTTTCTGAGTATCATTTACATTAATCATGGATGGGAACACTGAATCCAAATTCTCATGTTTTAGCTAGAGATAAGCTACTATTAATGGAATAATATTTGTATCAAGCCACATACATAGGATATAATGAATGAATCATATTTTAGTTTTAATATTATGAGAATATCAGAACTTTAAAATGTTCCTCATGTGAAAATATTCTTGCTCTTAAATTTGATAAAAATTAAAAATGGCTTATAATTTCTGTGGAAATAATAATTTATTAACAAAACATTATAGATCACATTATACTAAGGAACTGACAAGTAAAGGTCTAGCAGCTGAATATTTTTATTAAATAAAATTATTGGGAATTTATTGTGTCATAATGACTTTGCAAATCTCAATGTTGAATAATAAAATTACTAATGGGGAAGTATCAGAAATCATCTGGTCTAGAAATTTTACAAACAGGTCAGTATTTGGTCAACTCTGTTAAAGAGTTGATTTTTTCTCATCTTTCAGAAATAAGAAATAAATTCAAGTCTTTTCATTTGAAACAATGTTTTCTTAAAAATAATTAGTTGATAGGATAAAACTACTAATTTTTGGGTCTATTATCATATATTCTATTTTATTCATTGGATCAATCATTTTATTATTTTGTTTCTTTAAAACCTTTCCCTTTTAATTACAGACAGGTTTTTAAGTTTTATGACTAATGAGACGCAGTAATTAGAGACATATCTGGATAATATAGATTTGTGGTTCTTAGCTCCAACTAAGCATTACAATTATTTAGGGAGTTTTAAAAACCAATATATGCCTGAACCTTAACTTTGAATATGGTCTAGGTAAGATCCATTCTATATTTTTATTCAACTCTACCAAGGATTCTGATGTATGGTCAGGGTTGGAAATAACTGATATGGAGTACAAATATAATTTCTGCTTTCTTCTAGGCTTTAGGTTTGCAGGGATTATAAATAGATGGTATTTGTATGATAAAACAGATTTGAGTCAATGTGGAATTAAAAAAACAGCTGCTAATTCTGTGCTGGATAATCTCAAAGACAAAATTGTGGTTATTTGTTGGTATTTGTTGGACAAGATTTGAAATCTGAGTTCAGATCTGATTTTTGAGAGCTAAAAAGCAATGTGGAGATTGACAAACAGTGTAGACAGACCCAAAGTGCCGAAAGTCATAGCCTTGAAGCCTTTGGATTCCCCAGTGCTTAAATGCTTTCTGGTCCTTAAGAATTTGTTAACTGGTTGCTTGATTTGGTTTATTGTTTTTCCCACATTATGTTACTTTCAGGCAGGACATTTCATATTCTGAGCACCCAACCTAGTGTCTGACATATGGTAGAGGCTAAACAGAATAGTAGAGTTTTGTTGATTGAATGAATGGACAAGTGAAGCAATGAATGAACAAAAGAATGTAGAGAGGGAGGAAGAGAGAAAGGAAAGACTCCTAGAAATATGACATTGGAATCGGAATTCCTGGGTTCAAATCTTAACCTTATTACTTTTAAATAGTGTGACATTAAGCAAAATACTTACACTCTATGCTTCAATTTCCTGTTCTGTATCTAGTAGCTTGTTATAGAAAATAAAGAGTTTATGCACATAATATACTTGGAACCATGCCTAAAACATAGTCAGAACTTAATAAATGTTAGTAAAGTGGAGTAACTGTTATGAATACATGCATGCATAAAGCCAGAAAATTTACCAGCTGTATGTTCTTGGGTAAGTAAGTGCTCAATAAATATTAGTTATTATTATTACTTGTCATTATCCTAGTGAAAGATATAGTCTTATTTGAGGATTTGGAAATTCAAATTTGAAGATAT
>NW_017731587.1:2465477-2466497 GCF_001890085.2 Hipposideros armiger
GGGGAGAGGGGCTGTGGTTATTGCTCATTGTAAGATTTTTGCTTTGTACTGAGAAAAATGAAAAGCATTGCAGTGTTTTGAGCTGAGGGGTGACTGTCTCTGACTATAATGTAACAAAATCACTGTGGATCACTCTGGCTGTTGTAAGAATGAACATAAGAGGACAAGGTTAGAAGCAAAGACCAGTTAGGAAGTTGTTACTGTAATTCAGGTGAGAGTAGGTGACCCAGACAGGGGCCGTGTTGAGCAGGAAGATCCACCTACCAATCCCCTGTGAGGATTCTCATGGAGGATGGCAAAGACCGTAACCATGCCAACCACCAGAAGCAGGACCCATAGATCTCGGCTCACTGCATCTTCTAGGGGTTTGGAATCACTAAAGAGGATTGAACACACAAGGTGCCCCTAACACACAAAGGCAGCCATGAAAATGGGTCTGATTCAGATATGTTGCAAAGGTAAAGCAAACAAATTTCTCTGCCATTCCTCAGCTCAGCACCTTCTTATGGTGCCCATCACACCCAGGGTTGAAAGTCAAGGCCCTGAAGTGACTGCAAGAGCCCACATCATCTGCGCATCTACAGCTGCTCCCATGCTTTTACTATAGCTCATTTCATTCTGGCTACACTGGTTCCCTTGAAAATTCTAAACCTGCTTGTGTCTCTCAGTCTTTGATTTTTCTATCCTCTCTGCCAGATAAACATGTGACTTGTGCTCTTATTCCAGGTCTTGGCTCAATATTTTCTTTGCATAACCAATTCTCCTAGTATAAGCTTGATCCAAGTAGTGCACACGACGCCTTATACTGAAAAAAATTTCATTGTTTATCTGAAAAACAGATATAACTAGGCATCCTGTATTTGATCTGCACTCTAGCTGAGGGGAAGGAAAATAAATGTTGAGAAAGCAAGCAAAAATTGCCCATTATAGGTAATTAGGAAAGTTTTTACATATGTCAAGATTATGAGGAGAGATGAACAGTTTGCCAGCAGGATTTTTACATGTTATTTCCCTGTTCAA
>NW_017731587.1:2468791-2468942 GCF_001890085.2 Hipposideros armiger
GACAGATCTTGGAGGAAACAGCATGGGGCGAAGCTTAGGGGAGTAGGCGGAGAAAGGGGGAGAGGGGCTGTGGTTATTGCTCATTGTAAGATTTTTGCTTTGTACTGAGAAAAATGAAAAGCATTGCAGTGTTTTGAGCTGAGGGGTGACT
>NW_017733706.1:0-2475 GCF_001890085.2 Hipposideros armiger
CCAGAGCTTGACAGCCATGGGATGGCCGATCAACCTGGGAAACACACTTAGTCAGTTCACACCGAGGCTGTGCTGAGGTGGAAGCTTACACACTGGAGTGTGGACGTGCCGGGGACTGGGGTCCTGTGAGGAGGCGGTGCCCTGTTAGTGGCAATCACGTTGGTGATGAAGTGCATGCCGCCAGGGTCCCAGCAGTGCGATGCTGCTCAGGCCTTACTCGGACTTCCGCCTTGTGGTGACAAGTTGTAGTAGAAGGTACACACTGTGCATGGGTCACGTGCCTCCGAGCTGGTCCCACAGAGGTCTTCTATCCTGCAGTCAGAGTCCTCACACGACTCACAGGGCTGTTGGTGTTTTTCTCCATAATTGAGGCTGCTGTTTTGTTCCCGCTCTTTTCCCGTGTGTGATGGGAGTCCTGGGTAGGATGTAGGACTACCGTGCATTGGGGGAGATTGCAAACGATGGGCACACCAGCGAAAACAGAGTCCTTCGTTATGGTGGGTCATGTGAGACATCCCTTGGTCCTGGGTCAGGCATCAGACAGAGTGGTTGACTGAATACAAACTTGCAGGGAGACAGACGGTTTTTCCTGTGTCCTTGGTCTGCGGGGCCAAGGACATGCATGGCCCTGACTGGAGAAAGCCTCCGTGAGGTTTGAAGCGAAGGTGGAGACATGCGTAGTGGAAAGCCCTGGGATTGGGCATTGCATGTGGCGGTGTTTGCTGCAAATGGCTGGGAGCTGCTAGCTTGTGGGCGGGAGCAGGGCGAGAGCTGAAGGAGCATCAGCCAGCGGGCCTCGACATGTGGTTGGGTTTGTGAGGCTGTAGGTCTGGGCGGCGAGTTCTCCGATAGCCTGGGGACCAGCAACGGGTTGAGCGGCCGCAGAGCTTCAACAGGCAGGAGGTATTGAAACGGAGCCCATCGTTGTGTGGCGGCAACAGTAGGGGAAGGCAAAAGCCTGTAGGACGTGGTATTCCAAGATGTCCTCATGCAAGTACTAACCAGACCCGATCATGCTTACGTTCCGAGATCAGACGACATCATCTAATTTGGGGTTGTATTTCCATAGGCAGAGTGTCTTGGCATTGTTTGCCCAAGGGACCCGGTCCGGCCGGCCTGTTATGTGTGCGTCAGCATGCTAGGTGCTCTCACTTAGCGTGTGTGCCAGAGAGCACTCTCCAACAACATGATCAGCCCATGCTGCACGTTTTGCCGTTTCCCCAACCACTCATCTGGAAGCTGCTGGCGTGAGCAGTGGCCAGTCCGGGCTTGCAGTGAGCCTTCTTCATTCATCATTTCAGGGGCACCGCCGGCCACTGATGCTCCCCTGGTGGTCACAAATTACTGCTAGGGCTGGCCTCCAGGATCTCTCCACACCCTGGATGGGTTGCCTCCACACACATATCTGGCTATTGTGCAGTCCCTTGTTCGGGGAAACTGAGGCTTGGGGACACTCAGAACCCTGGGATTCCAGGCATGGGCATATCGGCCCTGGCCCCGGGACCTGCACCAACAGGTGCCTTGTCACTGGTTCTGACCTGAACTGCTGGCCAGTGTGATCGGCCATAGTCAAGGTATGTCAAAAGCACCATCAGGTTTCATCACGCCCTCACCAATGCCACCCTTCTATACACTGCAGTCCACTTTTCCCACACTATGAACAGCACCCCACACACTCACATGATATTTTCCTATACATCACCTCTCCAAACCTATTGTGCTGAGCGTTATAATGAGAGATGGCTAGAGTGAAAACAAGACCGAGGCAGAGGGAGACAGACTGAATGAGAGAAGGACACAGGGACGTATTTGAAGAGATAGGCAGAGAAGGAGTGAGATATGAAGAGAGATGCATGACAGGGATATAGTGCGAGAGACGTACATATAAAGACACACACACACCCACAACACACACACTCAGAAACGCACACTCAACACACTGAAAGAGAGATCCAGAAGCATGAAGAGACAGACAGTGAGACAGACACAGCATCACATACAGAGAGAGTGATCTAGGAATAGAAAACAAGTCACTGGGAGACACAAAGAGACAGAGAAAGAGACAAAGAGGGAGCCGGCAGTGTCATAATCTTTCCATTATTCAGTCTGGAAATGACGCCCCATCATTTTATTTTCTCTATTCCTTATAGAAGAGTCCCAAACAATGCCAGTTCTCAAAAGGCGGGGCTCACGCAGAGATGTGTGACATGGAGGCAGGCACACTGGGAGCCATGGAGGGACTGCCCCACACGCAGGCCGAGATAGGTGCCTGGCCCCAAGTCTAAACATAATGGATTCCCTCGAATGTTCAGCGCCAGAGAGCACTGTGTGGGAAATGGATTTCATGACAGCCCTCTTGAGATAGAGGCAGGAAACCAATGTGCGTCCCTAGGTGCCAGATGAAACGCAGCCTGTAGGATGTGTTCTGACCTCTGTTCAGCACAAACGTCATCGGTCAGGTCTGCACCCGACATC
>NW_017733706.1:4832-12924 GCF_001890085.2 Hipposideros armiger
TGAGAGATGGCTAGAGTGAAAGCAAGACCGAGGCAGAGGGAGACAGACTGAATGAGAGAAGGAGAAAGGGCAGTATTTGAAGAGATAGACAGAGAAGGAGTGCGATATGAAGAGAGATGCATGACAGGGAACAGTGCGAGAGACATACAGATAAAGACACACACACACCCACAAACACACACTCCCAGACACGCACACTCAACACACTGAAAGAGAGAACCAGAAGCATGAAGAGACAGAGTGTGAGAGAGACACAGCATCACATACAAAGACAGTGATCTAGGAATAGTAAACAAGTCACTGGGAGACACAGAGAGACAGAGAAAGAGGGAAAGAAGGAACCGGGAGCGTCATAAACTTTCCATTACTCAGTCTTGAAATGACACCCATCATTTTATTTTCTGTATTCCTTAGAAGAGAGTGACAAACAATGCCAATCCTCAAAAGGCAGGGCTCACGCAGAGATGTGTGACATGGAGGCAGACACATTGGGAGGCATTGAGGGCCGCCCAACACACAGGCCGAGATAGGTGCTTGTCCCCAAGTCTAAACATAATGGAGTCCCTCGAATGTTCTGTGCCAGAAGGGACTGTGTTGGAAATGGATTTCACTACAGCCCTCTGTAGATAGAAGCAGGAAATCAATGAGCGTCTCTCAGTGCCAGATCAGACGCAGCCTTAGGCTATGTTCTGACCTCTGCTCAGCATACACGTTATCGGTCATGTCTGTACCCTAGCTCATGTGACCCCAGCCCAGGGTTTCTAGGCACTACAGGTGTTTATAATGTGATGACATTTTGCGATGTAGATGCTAGAACGACCTGTACTTTGCACTCGGGGAAACTGCGGAGACCCTGACAGCACATGCTGGTCAGAGTCACATCACTGGTGAGGAGCAGAAGCCAGCTCTGAAACAAGCACTGGGTCCTCAAAGCCATGGCCCCTTCTGCACTCAGGTTTTCCTGAAACTGTGGCATGGGCAGTGTTAGTGTAATTGGGGGTGGATGTGATTTTTAGGGTAAGGTGAGCAATCCCTAACCCCCAGGGACTTTGGAGAGTTTTTTTTTATTAGGAAGAAGTTCACAGAGGAGACCCGAAGCTGTGATTTCACTTCGTTGTCATAAAGCTTAAAAGAACTTGAAACCCTGGTAAACAGGCAACCACATCATAACCACGACCTTTCCCAGCTAACTTTGATGGAGATGCTGGAAATACTGCCATGTTTCCATGCTGCCGCCTATAGGCCTCAAGCATTGGCCTCATGAAAGCCCAAAGGTTGGAACTTTACCCATATTTTAGACTCTGGTTTAGGTCTCACACATGGTGTTTCTGGCCTTTGTTTTAGAGGTCACCAATATAACACAGGAAGGCCAAGGGCAGACAAGTCCAACTCAGACAACCTGGCTGATCACACACTGACTGTCCTTCAACCTTTCCCTGTGTGTGTGTGTGTGTGTGTGTGAGTGAGTGTGTGTTTTTGTTTGTGTTTATGCGAGTGTTGTTGGGGAGGGGGAGGAGGGTAGAGGACTTTGCTCAGTCTTCTTTTTCAAGGTCCCTCATATGTAAGCATAGACTGTTTATTGAGAATTTTCTTCTTTCTGGAAGTAGGCCTTTATTGCTATGAAATTGCTTCTTAGGACTGTATTTACTGTGTGCCATACTTTTGGGAACATTGTATTTTCACTTACTTTAGCCACAAGGTATTTTTTTATTTCTTCCTTGATGACATTGCTGACCCATTGAATAGCATGTTGCTCAGATCCCATGTCTTTGTGTGTTTTCCCATTATCTTCTTGCAATTGATTTCTAGTTCCATACCAGAGAAGATGCTTTGTACAATTTCAGTCTTCTTATATCTGTGGAAACTAGATTGATGGTTTAACATGTGACCTATCCTGGAAAATGTTCCATGTGCCCTTGAAAGGAATGTATATTTTTCCGATAAGGGGTGAGATGCACTACCAATATCAATTAAGACCTTTAATTCCATTGTTTCTTGGTTGATTTTATGTCTGGATGATGTATTGCTTGATGTCATTTACATGTCATCACCCCTACAATGACTCTCAATGTCTTCATTTGTGACTCACCATGTTTGCTTTCAGTGTTAGTTGCTCCTACGTGTGCGACGTATATGATTAGAAGAGTTCCATCCTCTTGTTGGATTGATGCTTTTATTTAAATGACATGTCCTTTTTGTCACTTGTGATAGCTTTTTTTAAAAGTCTATGTTATCTAAGTTGGTCCCTCAGCTTTTTACTTCTCCATTTCCATTGGCAAAAAGTATATTTTTTCCATCCCTTCACCTTCATTTTCTGTGTGTCATTCGATATGGAGTGACTTTGTGGGAAGCATGTGTGTCATTTTTTGGATTTGTTTATCCTTTCTGTCAGGATGTCGAAAACGTGCTGCGTCATCCTGAGCTAGGCTGACCCAACACACATCAGCGCACTCACCGTTTGTACCCCACCAAAATCATGGATATATCTCAATGAACGGGTGCTGTCAGAGTGGTTCATAATGTCTCAACCAAGATGGGACACTTTGGGGGCCACAGCTCCTGCTTTCAGTATTTGATTATCGGTCTCACGTAACTTCCCACCCTTCCACTCCGGGCCATCGACGAAGCAACCATGTCTCTAAAAACACTGAACCTGTCCCGATCCTGAACACCGTCTCTGACCCCAACGCTAAAAAGTAATTAGCCCATCTCAGCGAAGCCTAAAAACCTGTCAACAATACCTCCTTGCCTCTAAAACCTTAACGTACACATACCTCTCCCTTACACCCTGTTTCGAACCCAAAATCTCCTAGGAGTATTTCCTTCCTGGAACCCTAAAGAATGTCACTCACATACCATACACTACCCCTACCCCACCCCTATGGTCCACAACTGCAAACATAAAGCAAAACACTGTCCGTGGCTGAGGGACCCAACCCAGAATTGGAAAAAGTGCTGCATCATCCTTAGCGAGGCTGGCCCAACACACCTCAGCGCCCTCCCCGTTTCTTCCCCCCGTTAAAGCATGGCTATATTAAATGAAAGTGTGTTGCCAGACTGGTTCACTAGTCTGTCTCAAGAGGGGAAAGTTTTACGGCATCTGCTATCGCTTTCAAGTATTTTCTTTTCCAGTCTCCTGTAACTTCCCATCGCGCTCACTTCGGGCTGTTCGAAGAGGCAGCCATGTCCCTAAAAACAGTGAACCTGTCCCAAACCCAAACACCGTCCCTGACACCAACCCTAAAATATAACTATCCCACCTCAGCGAACCCGAAAAATCCATCCCTAACACCTCCTTGCCTCTAAAACATTAACGCTACAGACACCTGTCCCTTACACCGGGTTTCGGACCCGTAAATTCCTAAGAGTATCACCTCCCAAGAAGCATAACAATGTCCACCAAAATCCAAACACTAACCCTACCCCGACACTGAGCCCACGAACCCCAAACATAAAGCATAACCCTGTGCCAAGGCTGAGGGACCCAACCCAGATGGGTAAAAATTGCTGCGTCATCCTCAGCTAGGCTGGCCCAACCCACTTCGGCGCCCTCCCCATTTCTTTCCCCGTAAAAACGTAGCTATATGTGAATGAATGAGTGCTGCCAGACTGGTGAGCAACATCTCTCCCAAGAGTGGACAGTTTGGGGGCACCTACTCCCGCATTTGAGTATTTCCATTGCCGGTCACCGGTAACTTCCTCTTGCTCCCAATTCGGGCTGTCCGAAGAGGCAGCCATGTGCCTAAGAACACTGAACCTGTCCTGAACCCGAACACCATCCCTGACACCAACCCTAAAATATAACTATCCCAACTCAGCGAACCCTAAAAGCCTGTCCCTAACAATTTCGTGCCTCTAAAACCTTAACGCTACACACACGTCTCCCTTACATCCCGATTCAAACCTAAAAAATCCTCAGATTATGCCCTCCCCAGAACCCTAAGACTCTCCCCCACAATCCAAACACTAGCCCTACCCCACATCCATGATCCCCAAACCCAAACATGAAGCATAGCCCTGTACCGGGTCTGAGGGACACAACCCGGAAGTGAAAAAGTGCCGCGTCATCCTTAGCTAAGCTGGCCTAACACACCTCAGCGCCCTCACCAATTCTGCTGCCGGAAAAGCATGACTATATGTAAATGAACGAGTACGACCAGACTGGTTCACAACGTCTCTATCAAGAGGCAAATGTATGCGGGCACCTGCTCCCACTTTCAAATATTTCCTTCACTGGTCTACTGAAACTTCCCGTCGCACTGCGCCATTTTGGGCGGTCCGACGAGGCAGCCATGTCCCAAAAAACACTGAACCTCTCACGATCCCGAACACCGTCCCTGACCTCAACCCTAAAAAAGAACTATCCCACCTCAGCGAAGCCTAAAAACCTGTAACTAACACATACTTGCCTCTCAAACAACGCTACACACACCTCTGCCTTACACCCTGTTTCAAACCCAAAAAATCCTAAGAGTATCCCCTCCCTGGATCCCTAAGTCTGTTCCCCACAATGCAAACACTAGACCTACCCTGCGCCTGTGATTCCCAACCCAAACATAAAGCATAACCCTCTACCGGGTCTGAGGGACCCAAACCGGATATGGAAAAAGTGCTGCACCATCCTTAGCTAGGCTGGCCCAAAACACCTCAGCACCCACCCTGTTTCAGCGCCTGTAAAACGCGGCCGTATGTAAACGAAAGTGTGCTGTCAGACTGGTTCACAAGTCTGTCTCAAGAGGGGACAGTTTTGTGGCATCTGCTCCTGCTTTCGAGTATTTCCTTTACCGGTCTCCCCTAAATTCCCGTCGCACCAAATTTGTGCGATTCAACGACGGAGCCATGTCCCTGAAAACACTGAACCTGTCCTGAAAGTGAACACTGTCCCTGACCCCCAACACTAAAAAATAAATATCCCACCTTAACGAATCCTAAAAACCTGTCCCTAACATCTCCTAGCCTCTAAAACCTTAAAGCTACACACACCTCTCCCTTACACCCTGTTTTGAATCCAGAAAGTCCTAAGAGTACCCCATCCACTGAACCATAAGAATGTCCCCCACAGCACAAACACTAGCCCTACCGTGACCCTATGATCCCCAACCACAAACAGAAAGCACAACCCTGTGCCGGGGCTGAAAGAACACACCTGGAAGTGGAAAAAGGGTTGCATCATCCTTAGCTAGGCTGCCCCAACACAGCTCAGTGTCCTCCCTGTATCTGCCCCCTAAATAGCAGGGTTATATGTAAACAAACGAGTGCTACCAACCTGTTTCACAACGTCTCTCCCAAGAGAGGACAGTTTGGGGGCACCTGCTCATGTTTTCGAGTATTTACTTTGCCTGTCTCCCCTAACTTCCAGTTGTGCCCACTCTGGGCGTTCTGACGACACAGCCATGTCCCTGAAACCAATAAACCTGTCGATAACCTGACACCGTCCATGACCCCCATTCCTAAAAAATAACTATTCCACCTCAGCGAACCCTAAAACCTGCCCCTAACATCTCCTTGCCTCTAAAACCTTAACAGTACACACACCTGTCCCTTACACCCTGTTTCTAACCCAAAAAATCCTAAGATTATCCACTCCCCGGGACCCTAAGAATCTTCCCGCAATCGAAACACTAACCCAACACCGGACCTAAGCCCACCAACCCCAAGCATAAATCATAACCCTGAGCTGGGACTGAGGGTCTTAACCTGGAAGTGTAAAATGTGCTGATTCATCCTTAGCTAGGCTGGCCTAAAACACCTCAGCGCCCACCCTCTTTCTGTCCCGGCAAAAGCTCAGTTACATGTAAACGAAAAAGTGCGGCTAGACTAGTTCACAACGTCTCTCCAAAGAGGGCACAGTTTTGGGGCATCTGCTCCCGTGTTCGAGTATTTCGTTTGCCGGTCGCCCATGACTTCCTGTCGTGCCCACTCTGGGCGGTCCGACGAGGCAGCCATGTCCCTGAAAACACTGAACTTGTCCCGAACCCAAACACTGTCCCTGACCACAACCCTAACTAGTAATTATCCCAACTTAGGGAATGCTAAAAACCTGTCCCTAACACCTCCTTTCCTCTAAAGCTTTAAAAAATCACACACCTCAACCTTATACCCTGTTTCGAACCCAAAAATTCCTAAGAGTATCACCTTCGTGGAACTCTAAGAATGTCCCCATAATCCAAACACTAACCCTGCCCAATCGTAAACCCCCAACCCCAAACATAAAGCATAAACCTGTGCCGGGGGTGAGGGACCCAATACGGAATGGAAAAAGTGCTGTGTCAGCCTTAGCTAGGCTGGCCCAACACACCTCAGCGCCCTCCCCGTTTCTGCACCCGGAAAAGTGAGGCTATCTGTAAACGAATGAGTGCTTCCAGAGTGGTTCACAACGTCTCTCCCAAGAGGGGACAGTTTGGGGGCCCCTACTCGCGGTTTCTAGTATTTCTATGCCCAGTCTCCCGTGACTTGCCATCGCTCTCACACCAGACGATACGCACAGGCACCCATGTCACTGAAAACACTGAACCTGTCCCGAATCCGAACAAAGTCAATGACAACAAACCTGAAAAGTAACTCTCCCACTTCATCGAATCGTGAAAACCTGACCCTAATACCCCCTTCCCTATAAATTTAATGCTACACACACACTTCACTCACCCTCTGTTTTGAACCGGACAATCCAGAGAGTATCCCATGCCAGGATCCCTAAGCATGTCGCACACTAATCAAACACTCGCCCTACCACACCCGTATGCCCGCCGACACAAACAATATAAAGGATAACCCTGTGCTGGGGCGGAGGGAAGAGCACGGAAGTGGAAAATTGCTGAGTCATCCTTAGCTAGGCTGGTGCAACACACCTCAGCGCACTCCCAATTTCTCCCTCTACGAAATCATGGCTATATGTAAACGAACGAGTGCTGCCTGACTGGTTCTCAACGTGTCTCCCAAGAGGGGAGAGTTTGGGGCAACTGTTACTGCTTTCGAATATTTCTATTGCCGTTCTCCCATAACTTGCCATCGCGCCCAACTCAGGCGGACTGCCGAGGTGGAAATGTCTCTGAAAACATTGAACTTGTCCCGAACACGAACAACTCTATGACCCCCGCCCTGAAATATAATTATCACACCTCAGCGAACCCTAAAATCTTGTCCCTATCATTTCCTTCCCCCGTAAAACCTTAACGCTACACACACCTTTCCTTTACACTCCTTTTAGAACCCAAAAATTCCTAAGAGTAACCCTCCCAGGAAACAAGAATCTCTACCACAATCCAAACACTCGCTCTACCCATCCCCTGTGCCCCATAACCCCAAACATAAAGCGTAACCCTGTGCCGATGCTGTGCGACCCAACGCGGAAGTGGAAAATTGCTGAGTCATCCTTAGCTACGCTGGACCAACACATGTCAGCGCCCTCCCCGTTACAGCCCACGCAAAAGTGGGGCTTCATGTAAACGAACGAGTGCTGCCAGACCGGTTCAATACGTCTCTTCCAAAAGAGGAGAGTTTTGCAGCCCATACTCCAGCTTTCTAGTAATTCCTTTCCCAGTAACTAGGAACGTTTGTCGCGCCCACTCAGGGCGGTCTGAAGAGGGCGCCATGTCCACAAAAACCCTGAAAATATCCCGAACCCAACAACGTCCCTGACAACAAACAGAAAAAGTAACTGTCCCATCTCAGCAAAACTTAAATCCTGTCACTAACATCCACTTCTTCCTAAACATAAACGCTGTACATACCTTTCCCTTACAACCTGTTTCGAACCCAAATATTACTAAAGGCAACCCTCCCCGAATCACAAGAATGTTCACCACAATCCAAACACACGCTCAACCATGCAATATGCCCCCTAACCCCAAACATAAAGCGTAACCATGTGCCGATGCTGTGCGACCCAACCCGGAAGTGGAAAATTGCTGAGTCATCCTTTGCTATGGTGGCCCAACACAACACAGCGCCCTACCCGTTACTGCCACCCGCAAAAGTGGGGCTTCATGTAAACGAAAGAGTGCTGCCAGACCGGTTCAAAACGTCTCTCCCTAAAGCAGACAGTTTTGGAGCCCGTACTCCCGCTTTCTAGTAATTCCTTTTCCGGTAACCA
>NW_017733707.1:0-1243 GCF_001890085.2 Hipposideros armiger
ATCTGTTGGTCAGTGTGGTACTTCTTTCAAGCCAACGCATGAGGCTCAGCTAGCAGAGTGGTACCGACAAGCTAAGCTGACGTAGGGCAACTGAAAACGTTTATACAGACATCCTTCCCGCTCAAGCCCCTTCCTTCGAAACACCCACGTAGGGGCCTAGGGAAGGTTGGGGGACTCACTTTGGAGACTGGGACCAGTGGACTCTGGCATCCAGGGTGGGGGAAGGAGTGTGGAAAACACCGGTCGGTTCAGCGCCGGATGGAACCAGGGTGCCCTCCCCCCGACAAAAGCCACGTGACCTCCAGCTCACCAATCAAAGCAGAGTCTCCAAGGGGCCCGCCCACCCCCTCGCTCTTCCAGCTCCTGCTCCACCCAGGCAGCATCCACAGCCCCCTCTCCAGTCTCTGAGGGAGAACTTAGCATCATGGCTACGCCGTCGTGCTGGGAGAAGGAGCTGAAACAACAGGAGGGTGACGTGCCCGCTGGGCTTATGAAAAAGGCCACCTGTGCGCCAGGCGATGTCCAGGGGACTGGAAACCGCGATATAGGCACCCGGGTCCCCACAACGTGCAGCGACCGCTCTCTGTCACGTGGAGGCGCCGCAGGCTTTGGCACAGCAGGTCACTCCACCTGCGTGGTGGCCGCACCCGGAGCCATTTTGAATATTGCGGAGGACCTGGAGTCACCCTCCATGGACTGTGAGGAGTCGATGGGTCACCCTGAGCTCCAGGGCAGCCAGAGTCCACTCGCGGAGCTGAGACTTGTGGGGCCCGAGACCGGCCAAAGTCTCCAGACTGTGCCCACGGAGAGCGCGGGAGTCACAGGGCAAGCCACGAGCGGTGCTGCCCATTTCTGGGGTCTTCCGGTCCAGACCAGGAGCCCAGCGAAAGGCCGTGGGCAGAAGCGGCCCAGCGGCGTAGAGGCTGCAGGGACTCCGAAGTTTCCACGAATGTCTCTGTTTCCGGGGGCCCCTGCGCCTGAGGCCTCAGCGAGTTTGCCGCCATCTTCTCGAATGGCTCAGCCCAGCAGCCTTTGCCGCCGCCCTGCACTTCGGGCTTGTCCGCCTGATACCGCATCCCTGCCAGGCCCAGCCCTACAAAGCCAGGGCCTGCTCTCCTCACCAGGCCCTGCCCTCCGGAGCCGCACGTCCCCGCCAGGCCGTGCGTCCCGGCACCGGGAAACCTTGCCGGGCCCTGCGCCCCGCCGCCGCGAAACCTCGCCAGGCCCTGCATCCCGCCGCCGC
>NW_017733707.1:1652-13245 GCF_001890085.2 Hipposideros armiger
GCCGCCGCGAATCCGCGCCAGGCCGTGAGTCCCGCCGCCGCGAAACCTCGCCAGGCCCTGTGTCCCTCCGCCGCGAAGCCGCGCCAGGCGGTGCGTCCCGCCGCCGCGTTGCCGTGCCAGTCCCTGCATTCCGCCTCCCTACTGCTGAGGCAGGCCCTGTTGTCCGTCGACGTGCACCCACGCCAGTGCCTGCAACGCGACGCCGTTCACCCTCGCCAGTGCCTGCAACGCGACGCAGTACACCCATGCCAGTGCTTACAGCGCGATGCCGTGCACCCACGCCAATGCCTGCAACGCGACGCCGTGCACCCACCCCAGTCCCTGCAAACCTCCGCAGTGCAACCTCGCTAGTTTCTGCTATCCGTCGCCATGAATCCGCATCAGGCTCTGCTGTCCATAGCCTCGCATTCCGATCGCATACTGCTCTTCGCAACAGGGCATCCGCGCCAGGTCCTGCTTCCAGGAGCCATGCAACTAAGCCAGGCCCTGCCCTTTGCAGCCCAGCCACTCAGCTGAGCCCCGCCCTCCACAGCGGGGGTACCACTCCAGGCTTTGTAGGCCTGAGCCGCCCCATCCTGAGAGGATCATCCCCTACCAGCCAAGCCTCTCTCCCTGGGCCTGGTGGCCAGAGTCCTCCTTTTCCTGGGTCCCCCTTAGGAAGGCGTGTCATGGAGAGCAGCTCAGGTTCTCCTGATCCTGACGTCCCAAGCCTTCCTTTCCCCCCGTGTTGGCATGCGGTCCATATGCGTGCCTCCTCACCCTCACCTCCTGGTAGGGACTTTCCTTTGCCTGGGCTGTGTGATGAGAGTTCCTCTTCCTCCTCCTCGCCCCCTACTAATTCTGGCCAGAGGTCCTCTTCCCCTGAGTTTTCTGACCCTGGCTCTGTCTCCACTCCTAGTCCTGCTAGCCGTAACCCTGCCTCCCTAACCGAGTTTGATGCGCTAAGCCTGTCTCTCCAGAGGTGCAGGCTGAAATAGGGAGTAACCCTTCCCCCAGGACGCCTCCTGTGCTGTGATCTTCCAAGCACATCCTCATGAGTCCCAACAAATGACCCAACACCTACTGCCCTGAATGGGCTGTCTGCCCCAGGGTTCCCTGTGAGGTTTCCAGGAGTTCTGTCTGCCAACTCCCAAAATCTTGAGTTTTGAACCCTCCCCTTCCCACGACTCCAGCACCCAGCAGTTACCTGCTGTTGGCCCTTCATTCCAGGCCCTCTTCTCCCTCAGAGGGACCTGCCCTGAGTTGTGGTTCCCCTTTTCCAGGTTGCAGTGCCCTTTTGATGAATAAAATTAAGATGTTGGCTTTATTTTATCGTACTGTGGTTTTTGATTAAGGTAAAGAAAAAAGGGGGGGGAGAAAAAGGGGTTTGTGGTTTGTCTATACCCACTTAAATTTGGCGATTTGGGGGGATAATCTAATCTGCATTTGTTGTAAACATTGCACATGCATTTTTTAATTTGGTGTTTGCTGTTTAATTGTTCACTTTTTTTATGGATGTTCAGATTTAAAAACTATGCAGCCACCATTGGCACCATCTGCCCAGGATCTCCATCATCTGGTATCCTTACTCCTTGAAACTGTGCTGCCTCCACTTAGGTGTATTCCCAAAGTCTGACGATAAACCGTGTCTGTATTCAGCCCCTTGGTAGCTCTCAAAAGAGCACAAAGGGATTCATCATCTGCTCGAACAGACTAAAGTGGGGATAAAATTAAACTCAGGAAACAGACCAGAAACGTATTGGGCATGCCATTAAAAATGTTGCAAATAAAGGAAATGTTTCTGGGAACACACATGTTAAATGCTTTTACTTTTGTCATGCTACTTATTCTTGACTAATTCTGATGCCCAAAAATTAGAACAAGAAGATAGATATTTTTACTGCAGCAAGTCTCACAACCTCAGTTGAGAGGGCGTACAGTTATTCCCATTTCACAGATGTGGAAATTGAGGCTCAGAGCAATTTTATGGTTTTCGAGATCTCATTGCTAGTAGCGCTCAGCTCTGGAATCAGAATTCCCAGGTTTGTATTTCCGTGTTCCTATTGTCTCACTGTGTGTTCCCCTACACGTTTGTGAATCTGCGATCCTAAGCTTCCTCATTTTTTAATTTGGCACAATAAGAGTGCATGCCGCCTAGACTGTGGGCAGGATTAATGTGGATGGTGCCTGTTAAGTGAAAAATAATCGTGTAAAGACTGTGTTACACTTGGAGGATTAAACAAGGCAATCAGTAAACTCAGAGGTATGCGGGAACCAGACTGAAACTGAACCAACCCCTCAGTGGCAGCCCCTGGTGTAGTGCTCCAGGCCTGAGAACCCAAAGGTGTCCAGGAGAAAGATGGTGGCGCCCTCACAGCCGAGTCCCAGCTGCTTCCCCAAGTTCTCCCAGTGGTCTTGCAATGCGCCCAGCTCCATCTCACTGTGGAATACAGAGGGTGCCAGGGCGGTGTATTTGGCTGTGGATCTTTGGAGCCCGCTTCATGCACTTGTCGGCTTTTTTTTTTTAGCATAGGCTCCGGTCCCTGTTTTACAGAAGCAGGTGGCTGTGTGTATCTGGTGCCTTCACCAAAGTAGCAGTGTTGGTGAGGGCAGTGAGGGTGAGGGTGGGGGTGGGGGCTAGGGCATGGAACAAAGGGAGCAGGGATCCCTGGGCCGCTCTGTGCTGTGGGATTGGGCAGCTGTTCTCTTCCTTATCCTCACTTGTCCTGTTTGAGGCCTGAAGTCCACCTGACCTGAAGGGAAAGAGCTTATTGTTAAAACTCTATGTAACATCTTTTACGCGCTGAATTGTGCCACCGCAGAAATATGTTGAAACCCCAGTACCTTAATATGTGAACGAATTTGGAGATGTGGTCTGTAAAAAGGTGGCTAAGTTAAGGCCATAAAGGTGGGCCCTAGGGCAATTTGACTTGTGTCTTTATAAGAAGAGGAATTTGGATACACAGGGAGACAGGAGGGGCATGCACACACACAGGAAAGACAATGTGAGGACACACTGAAAAGTCAGCCACGGGCAATCCAAGGAGAGAGGTCTCTGAAAAATATCTGCCAACACGTTGATATTGATCTTCTAGCCTGTGAAACTGAAAAAACAATTTCTGTTGTTTCAGCCACCCAGTCCGTGGTATTTTGTTATGGTATCCCAAGCAGACGAATATAACACACCATGTTTCCATGTCTCTTTCTAGTCCAAATGCAGGAGATGTGCCTGATTTGTCTCTCTTACCCTAGTGCACCACAGTAGGCACACAGTAGGTGCATAGTATCTGCTCACTGTACAGTGCCAATGAAGTAGACTAGGAGAGGGGGCTGCCGTTTCCTGAACATCCAGTGTGACAGCATTGCCGAGTGCCGGGTAGGCTGACAGTCGGGAGATTTGCAGTGACCCAGACCTGGACTTGCATCTCTGCTGCCCACTTCAGAGCTGCGGGGCCTGGCCAAGCTCCTGTATCCTCTACCATGGAGTCAACTGACTCACAGGGCACACACTGGGGTCAGGCTACCTGGTTCATATCAGCTTTATTACTAACATGCTGTGGGACTGTAGGAAATGCTGACCCTCCATGGGCCTCAGTTCCCTCATTGGAAAACGAAGCTTAGTAAATACTTCCAAATGCTGTTCCTCGGTGTTCCTAGAGTGCCCTGTTCTTCCTGTTTGTTTTCCAGGTGAAAGGTATAGATGTCGTTCAGGGTTACCCTGACATAATCAGAGTGTGAACNCACATATTAGTGGAACTGTCGAATGCAGATGACCTCCTTCACTCTCACAAGGAGACAACTCCCTCTGGTATTTTGGTTTTGGGCCATTCATCCCCAGTGCAGCCCAGTCTGCAGCTTCTTCCTTTGCGTCTCTCCTTTGCATTCTCATGAAACCCCTAAAAGACCACTAATTCTTCACATTAAGCCCTGTAAGTTGTCCGTGTGTCTGACTACAGTAGACTCTGAGATGCTTGAGGAAAAAGATCAAGTTGTGTTGCTTCTTACTCATCCCGCATCCAGATAACTTCCTGAATCTTGGCATAGAAGGAAACTATTAAAAATAAATACAAGGAAAATTTTTAAAAGGTTGGAATTCATTGGAAAATGAATTTGGAAGCAATATAATAAATCTAATTCCTCTCTGCTGTATTATATACTTCAAATATGTTCTTGAATTTATTCCCCATTACATTTGGAATATAGCATATAATTCCCCCTTTGTCATATGAGATTACTGGGACCCAGAGAACTTGAAGACCATTTTCCATGGTATCAGAGCTGGTAAGTAACAGAATGAGTATGGATATAGGCAATCTCCAGGTGTGTATGGACCACGTAAAAAGGTTCTTAGCAAAGGTGCTATGGATACATACAGTTTGCTATCTTATACAGTTAAGTTGTTATTTTAGGATCAGGGAAATGGTCTCACCCTCATTCTAACCAAGTGGCCAATCTTGGTAGTGCCGACAAAGGTGCAGCCCAGCAGCTTCTTAAAACCTGAGTAAGCTCCCTCCACTGCCCTCCTCCCAAACCCCCACTAAAGCATAACAACTTGGACAGATTTTTCAATAATGGTTGAAGATGCCATAGGTGGGGTAAGGAAGAGAAGGCCCAACTGCAGAGTCAAGACAGACTAAGGGTCACCGTTCCCTTTGCTTCTCCTCCGCTGTCCCCCCACCTCCCGCCATGGCCTCCACCCTCACCCTCACTGTACCTCACCAGCACAACCACTTTGGTGAAGGTGCCAGATGCACACGGCCACCTGTTTTTTTTTTAGCCAGGGTCAGGATCCTAGCAGCCACAAAGATCACCACTAAGAACTAAAACAAAAACAAAAAACCCTGACAGACACGTGAAACAGGCTCCAAAGATCCACAGCCATGTACACAGTCCCGGTGCCCTCTCTATCCCACAGTGAGATGATGCTGGGCACCCAGTGGGAGCACTGGGAACCTTCGGGAAAGAGGAGGGACTCACCCGCGAGGGCGCCACCATCTTTGTCCTGGACACTTTGGGGTACTCAGACCTGGAGCACTACACCAGGGGCTGCCATGGAGGGGTTGGTTCAATTTCAGCCTGTTCCCCACAAACCTGTGCGTTTACTGATTAACTTGTTTAATCCACCAAGTGTAACACAGTCTTTATGTTACCGGCCAAGAGAGGCCCCTCCCCAAAGAATTTTAAGTTTTCTTTCCCATAGAAATATTAAGTATAGAAATGTTAAGTCTCCTCCCTAGTTTCTCAGTTCCTTAGCTCTTGGCTTTGATTACTTTTCTAACCATTTGTAAATCCTAGACTAAAGATTGCTCCTAGCCAGAATCCTAAAATTATTTCCTCCTGTTCTTGATTGCTTTGTAAATCAGTTTCTGAATCCTAAACAATAGATGTCTCCTGCTTCAGATAACTATTTGAAAGTCTGTGACTTCCTAATGTCCACCAGGCCAGTAAACTAAATGCCAAACCCTTTCTGGGCCCAGACAACTGATATCACCTGAGTAACAGGCTGAATAGCAACAGGCTTCATGAGAGCTAACAGATTTATTAATTAAAATCTATGTTTCCTCATTCGGGGACTTTGATGATACAGAGGATACCCCAATAAGATTGCTGGTCACAACCTAAGAAGCCAACTCAGTCTTCCAGGCGGAGCTTGAGACCCCTTCCTTTCATCTGAGATCAGCTAGGGTGAGAGTTCCGTGAATCCCCCAATAGGCAGGGACAGCTCTATGACCCTGCCCAGCAGGAAGCAGCTACAGAAGAAGAGACCTCCTGTCCCTCAGCTTCCCATAGAGATTACATGGGGATCACGTCTCTCAAGGGGAAGGCTAAGTAGGCAGTTAGAGGCAGACATTAGGTCTCTGCATTCCTGCACGTCCCACAGAATGTGACCACCCGGTGACCTCCCCTCTCCACCCAAAACTTATTTTCATTGTAACTATCTAGCCTTAAAACAAATGGGTACAACTAGATCAGACCAGTCACTCGCACCTGTGCAGTACATCCTGTCAATCACAGGTGCCAATCAAGTGGTCCCACGCCCTTAGGGGAACAGCCCATTCAGAGAAGGGATAAAAACCCCAAGTCCTGGAAAGTTCGAGCCTTTTTCCCTTTTTGGACACCCTGCTCTCTTGACCACTTATTCCTTTTTGAGCCCTTTGAGCCTCACCCTTGTGCGTGGCCTGCTCCAAACTCTTTGGAATGTAATTTCTTTTGTAATAATGGGCCCTTGAGCTATTCTCTACTGCTCCGGCCTACTTCTACTCTTCAAAATGTATTATCTTCTCAAATAAACTACTTTTTCTGCACTTTACTCTGGCATCTCGTTCAATTCCTTGCTCAAGTTGCCAAGGACCTGGATTTCACGCTGAAAAGGGCCCACTTTCCTACAACATTTACACGATTATTTTTCACATAACAGGCACCATCCCACATTAATCCTGTCCACCATCTGGGAGGCATGCAATCTTATTGTGCCAAATTGAAAATGAGGAATCTTAGGATCACAGATTAAGAATTGAGTAGAAGAACACACAGTGAGACAATAGGAACACGGAAATTCAGAACTGGGAATTCTGACTCCAGAGCTGAGCCCTTTTAAAGCTGAATAATATTCCACTGTATGTACATACCACACTTTTTTTTTTTAGATTTTATTGGGGAATTGGGGAAGGGGAACAGCATTGGGGAATCGGGGAAGGAGAACAGACAAGTTGTTGTTCTTTTGTTCTTCAGTCTAATTGTGGAGGACGTAGCTTCACTGGCCCATGTTGGTATTATCATTGCACTCTTCCTGGGTGAAGCAGGCGCTCGCTGGCCACTGGACGGCTGCTCACAGCAGCTCACGGCAGCTCAGGCTGGCTGCCGGCCACTCACGCTGGCAGCCAGCCACTCACGGTAGCTCATGGCAGCCCACTGCAGCTCCACTGCAGCCTACGCTGTCACCAATGACTCAAGGCAGCCCAGCTCCAGGTCAAGGTGTTTTTCACCATCTTAGCTGTAGAGGGCAGTGTCACTGGCCCTCATATGTGGGATCCGAACCGGGGTCCTGCTGCTCAGAGCTGGCGTACCAAGCCAAATCTTAACCAACGCACTACTCGGCTGGCCCCATACCATATTTTCTTTGTATTTTTATTTTTCAATCACAGTTGACATACTATATTATATTAGTTTCAGGTGTATACGTTTATATAACTTATGATATGACCGCCCCATAAGTCTAGTACCCACTTGATGCCATACATAGTTAGTACAATATTATTGACTATATTTCCCATGCTGTACTTTACATCCCCGTGACTATTTCTACAACTGCCAATTTGTACTTTTTAAGCCCCTCACCTTTTTCACTAGCCCCCTAAATCCTCCTCCTATCTGGAAACTGCCTATTTGTTCTCAGAATCCGATTTTGCTTCAGTTTTGTGTGTTCATTTATTTTGTTTTTTAGATTCTACATAAAAGTGAAATCATATGGTATTTGTCTTTCTCTGTCTGACTGATTTCACTTAGCATAATACCCGCTGGGTACATCCGTGTTGTCAAAATGGTAAAATTTCATTCTTTTTTATGGCCAAGTAATACTGCATTGTATATATGTACCACCTCTTCTGTATCTAATTGTCTATTACTGGACACTTTGGTTGCTTCCGTATTGTGCCTATTGTAAACAGTGCTGCCATGAACAGAGGGATGCATATATATCTTTTTAAATTAGTGTTTTGGATTTCTTTGGATAAATACCCAGAAGTGTTATTGCTGGGTCACAAGGTAGTTCTATTTTTTATTTTTTTTTGTGGAACTTCCATACTGTTTTCCACAGTGGCTGAACCAATTTGCAATCCCACCAAAAGCTCACGGGGGTTTCCTTTTGTCCACATCCTAGCCAACGCTTGTAATTTGTCGATGTATTGAAGATAGCCATTGTGACAGGTGTGAGGTGATATCTCATTGTGGTTTAATTTGCATTTCTCTGGTGATTAGTGACATTGAGCATCTTTTCATATGCCTGTTGGCCTAGGTCCTCTTTGGAGAAATGTCTATTCAGGTCCTCTGCTCATTTTTTAATCAGATTGTTTGGGGTTTTTTTGTTTTAGAGTTGTAGAGTTTTTTATGCATTTTGGATATTAACATCTGATCAGGTGTATGGGTGAATGTCTTCTCCCATTCGCTAGGTTGACTTTTCGTTTTGTTGATGGTTTCCTTTGCTGTGCAAAATCTTTTTAGTTTGATATAGTCCCATTTGATTATTCTTTTTGTTTGTTTGTTTCCCTTGCTTTTACGCTGTCAGGATCCACAATGCATTTCTTTCGTATCACATTCTTCAGGAGTATGATTTAACTTCAGATTATAAAGGATCCACATTCCAAGCACAAGCAACACACACTTGAAGATGTCTTTTAATAACAACCTGGGTCTTCGCATCTTGTTTTGAGCTTGGGTGTACCATTGCAGGGAGGGTCTCAAGCAATGGCTTCTCTGTTTCATGCAGTGATAACTCACTTGGCTTTGCTGGGCAGGCAAGTGCTTGTGCCTGTGCCTGTAACCGCCTCTGCCTCTGCCAGCGCCACAGTTCCGTTCCTAGCTGCAGGAAACGTCAGTCTGTGCAGCCCACTGCCTTCCTCAGTATCCTAGGGAGGAGGGCAGGCCAGCAGCCAGCCCTGCCCTGCCCATCCCTGACAACTCATTCAGTGACCTTCAGCTACCCTCTGGGCAGGTGCAGAGGATGGGTGGGGCAGGACCGCATGTCACCCATACCACATTTGCTTTATACATTTATTCGTGGATGGTCACCTGGGTTGCTTCCACCTGTTGTCTATTGTGAATAATGCTGCTATGAACGTGGGTGTACAGCTATCTCTTCAAGTCCCTGCTTTCAATTCCTTTGGATATATACCAGGGAGTGGAATTGCAAGATCACATAACTCTATTTGAAACATTTTAAATTAATGAACCAACTTACTATTTTCCACAATGGCTGAACCACTTTACTTTCCCACTAACAGTACACAAAATTTACAATTTCTCCACATGCTTGTCACCACTTCTTATTTTGTTTTGTTGTTTTCATATTAACTATCCTAATGGATGTGAGGTGATATCATTATGGTTTTGATTTGTATTTCCCTGATTAGTGACATTGTGCACCTTTTAATTGGCTTCATGACCATATGTATAGCATCTTTTCAGGAATGTCAATTGAAGTCCTTTGCCTATTTTCTTAATTGGATTATTTGTTTCTTTGCTGTTGAGTTGTAAGGGTTCTTTATATATTTGGGATATTAACCTCTTATCAGACATATCTTTGCAAATATTTTCTCCTATTCTGTAGGTTGCTTTTTCACTGTGTTGATTGTGTCCTTTGATGAGCAGAAGTTTTAAATGTTTATGTGGCTGAATTTATCTATTTTTACTTTTGTTGCCTGTGCTTTTGGTGCCGTATCCAATAAATCATTGCCAAATCCAATGTCACGAAGCTTTCCCCCAATTGCTTCAAAGACCTGTATACTTTTTGCTCTTATGGTTACGTCTTTGATTCATTTTGACTGAATTTGTGTATATGGTATTAGGTAAGAGCACAGATTCATTCTTTTGCGTGTGGATACCCAGTTGTCCCAATGCCATTTGCTGAAGAGACTGTCCTTCCCCATTGACAGTTATTGGCACCCTTGTCAAAACCCATTTGACCACATATGCAAAGACATATTTCTTGGCTCTCTAGTCTATGTCATTGATCTACATATTTTCTTCATGCCAGTACCACACTCTTTTGATTAATGTAGCTTTGTAATATGTTTTGAAATCAGGATGTGCGAATCGTCCAATTTTGTACATTTTCAAGATTTTTTTGGCTGTTTGGGGTCCCTTTATTTGCATTTCTCAGATGCTTAGTGATGTGGAGCATCTTTTCATGTACTTGTTGGCCATTTGGATGTCTTCTATGGAAAAAAATCTATTGAGTTTCTCTACCCATTGTCAATTGAATTGTTTGTTTTCATTATTGAGTTATATGAGTTCTTTATATATTTTAGATATTAACCCCTTATCCAATATAAGGTTTGTAAAAATTCTCTCACATTCATTATGTTGCCTTTTCATTTTGTTGATATCATTTAAAGCTTTGATCCATTTCAAATTTATTTTTGTGAGTGGTATAAGTGAGGGGTCTAATTTCATTTTTCTCCATGTTTTTATCCAGTTTCCCAACATCATTTGTTGAAGAGATTTCCTTTTCCCACTGGGTGTTCTTTGCTCCCTTGTTGGCTATTAGTTGACCATATATGAGGGGGGTTAATTTTGGGTTCTATATTTTGTTCCATTAGTTTATGTGTTTATTTGTACACCAGGACCATAGTAATAGTTTTAATTACTATACCTTTGGAGTATAATTTGAAATCAAGAAGTGTGGTGCCTCCCACTTTATTCTTCTTTCTCAGGGTTGTTTTGACTATATGGGGGTCTTTTTTTGTTTCATACACATTTTAGGATACTGTTTCGTATTTCTGTGAAGAATGTCGTTGGAAATTTTATCTGGATTGCTTTGAATCTTTAGATGACTCTGGGTAGTATACATTTTAACAATATTAAATCTTCTGATCCATGAATACAGGAGGTCCTCCCATTTGAGTGTGTCTTCTTCAATTTCTTTCAACAAAGTCAAGTAGTTTTCATTGCAAAGATCTTACACTTTGTTGGTTGTCAAGAGCCAGCTCGACAGCAGGGTCACCTGGAAGATCAGGCCAGGAACCCACCGCACAGTCCCTAAGCAGGATTGATCAGCGTGAGGAAATGAGAAAAGAAAGAGATGGCATAGACACTAAAGTTGGGATTAGGAGGTTCACTAACTGCTGATGGAAGCTAGTGACAGCATTTATTAAAAGGCATATTGCTTATATAGAAAACAAGTTCCTCTTTTACCAGGAATAATTTCTTATCTAAGCACCGGGGATTTGGTAGGGGGTTTTTGGGGAATGAGGAACAAATGTTCCTGACGCATGGGTTTGGAAGTGAGATAATCTCTTGGCAGCAAGTTACATGATTACATAGCATAGACTAATGATGTATTTTTTTTTAGAGGGCAGCATCACTGGCCCTCACATGTGGGATCCGAACCAAGGCCCTCCGGCATCCCAAGCGAGCTCCCAACCTTCGCACCACTCGGCTGGCCCATGATGTATTTTAAGTAAGGTGAAACTGAGGCAAATAGCAACTGTCAGCAAGTCCATGATGGAAGGTTTTAAAGTTAATACGTCCAAAGTACCAAGGTTTATAAGTCCATAGACAGTGACATCTGAGGGTCTGGTGGTTGTTTAGGAACTTCTGCTTTTCCATGGCACAGGAGATGAGTTAAGCTGTTTCTCCAGCAGTTCCTTTTTTTGCTCTTCAGCTAACATGCAGTGTTGCAGCCTTTTTCTCAGCACACAGAACATGGGGGTCTGTAGCTACCTGCCATTCTATACCTGAAGTCAGCCTAGAGTCTCGTTACTCTGAGACAGCTCCCAACAGTTGGTTAAATTTATTCCCTAGTGTATTACTGTTTTTTGTTTTGTTTTGTTTTGTTTTTTGTTTTTTTTTAGCTGAGCCATCCTGCCACCTGTTGGCAGCTCCGCGGCTGCTCAGC
>NW_017733707.1:14935-18678 GCF_001890085.2 Hipposideros armiger
TCAGAGCTCAAACTCTTGAGCAAGCTCTTAACCAACTGAGCCACTCGGCTGGCCCTCTCTCCCGCACTTTGACTCTCTCTCCCCGCCATGCGTGTCGCTATCTCTTCACCTAACTGCCTCCCCACACCATTTCTATTCAAACAGTGGCAATACAATTTTACTAAGAGCTCCGTTAATGTTCTTTTGCCATGAAATAAAGGGCTGCCCCTGCAAAGACAATGGCTGAGACCATAGAGAATAGAACACCAAGCATAGCAGTTTCTGCACTGATCCAACACACACTGAGATGGTGGTGACTGGCTGGAGCCAGGGATTTCTAGAGATGAAGAACTTTAAGTTTACAGTAGGGGACTTGAGGTTTAAAGGGAAGGTAATTTCAGAGAATCTGAGTTCTAATTTTACTCCTGGAGGTCAGCCAGAGGGAGTATAGAAGGTGGTCTTCTCTTTCTCTTTTCTTAAATAATGGACTTTCTTTTTATATTTTTAAAGATTTTATTGGGGAATTGGGGAAGGGAACAGTGTTGGGGAATTGGGGGAGGGGAACATTGTGTTTTTCCAGGACAGATCAGTTCCAAGTCAAGTTATTGTCCTTCAACCTTAGTTATGGAGGGCGCAGCACAGCCTCAAGTCCAGTAACCATTTTCAATCTAGTTGTGGAGGGTGCAGCCCACCATCCCATGCAGGAGTCGAACCAGCAACTTTGTTGTTCAGAGCATGCGCTATAACCAACTGAGCCATCCGTCCTCCCTTGGACTTTATGTTTTAAAACATTTTGACTTGTTTTTATTTTATTTTATTTTATTTTTTTTTTAGCTGAGCCATCCTGCCACCTGTTGGCAGCTCAGCGGCACCTCAGCTCAGGCCAGGAATCAAACCAGTGACCCTGTTGCTCACAGCTTGCACTCTTGAGTGAGCTCTTAACCAACTGAGCCTCTCGGCAAGCCTCCTAGAACAGTCTTAGATTGCAGCAAAATCGAGTGGAAGATGCAGAGATTTCCCATATGCCTCGTGCCCACACACGTGCACAGGCTCCCCCATTATCAACATCCCTCACCTGACTGTACATTTGTTACAGTTCATGAAACTCCATTGACACATCATCTTCCTTCCTTTTTCATTAATTCGTTCATTCACTCATTTATTCAATACATATTTACTCACTGCCTGCTAAATGCTAAGCATTATAATTCTCTATGTCTCTCAGAATCTTTTTCTTCTCTCTCCTCCTGCTCCTTCTCTGTTTTTCTAAATCTCTCCCCCTTGACCCTATTGCTTTGTAAGAAAGAAAGAAAGAATTTGGTGAGGTTCTCTTTATGATGGACTGGTTAGGTTCTGTCTCAGGGTTACATGACTCTGTGGAGAGAAGGGGGTGAAGTCCAGTGGCTTGCTGACTCGCAGAGCTGATGAAGAGAATTAAATTGTATGAACTTACAATAACACGAATTACATTAACGATAAACGTAAAATACTCAAAACTCATTTCTTCCTATTTATTACATCTTACGGTTGTCTATGTTCTTGAAGTTATTTACGTCTTTTGTATCTGTACTATGGAAATGGTATGTAATGGTATGCAAATGAACATCTTTTCATATGTATGTATTCCATGACTTCACATTGGTAGCTTGAAATAGGCCATGGTTGGAGAATTTCCACTACACACGGAGATCAGGGAGTCAGGGTTCGTTTTATTGTCTAAATTAAGAAGTGATACAAAAATGTTAATAATGTGGATTAAACCTAAATATATTTTGCATCTGTAGCCGTTGCATTATGAATAGAATAGCACACAAAACTAAGGAACTAGTCTTTGGGTATTTGAAAACCACTGTCCAACTCAGTAAAGAAGCCACTAGAGTCATTGATGGATTAGTGAAATTATGATATAGGTCTCACCTGTGTTTGAGTTTCATCTTACTCGTTAACAACAAGTTAAAACTCAAAATTCACTTCAAATCTACACTTGGAGTGACATATAAGTATTTAGTAGAATATACTGAGTCAATACCTTAAACTTGCTGCACCCTCCCCCCCTACACAAACACACTGTAAGGTAACCCCTGACATCTTTTTCTATGTTGTATTGCAAGTGCCTGACTGAGGCTTTCATAGTCCCAGGCGTCCATCTACAAGAGGCTTCCATTTCAAAGATGACTGTCTCCAATAAACACAGGGCCAGCCACAGGACTAGATAAAAGGCCAGGTGGCTCCCCCCACTGAGGCGCCTTTCTTTTAGAAATTTTGGTCGATTTCAATAACTGATCCTTTGGGCTACTTTTTTGCTCTTCCTTAACTTTCAGTTCACCCTCATGTCTTTTAAATTCACCAATAAATTATGAGCCAGGCAAAACCTAGGCCCCACTCTTAACCCCAATAAACACAGAACCCCAGGATATCTTTCTCTCTCTCTCTCTCTCTCTCTCTCTCTCTCTCTCTCNCTGTTGCTCAGAGCTCAAACTCTTGAGCGAGCTCTTAACCAACTGAGCCACTCAGCCGGCCCGTGTATTACTGTTTTTAACGCTACTGTCACTTGGCCAGTTTTCTTTATTTCTTTTTCAGATGTTTCATTAGTAGCATATAGATATGCAACTGATTTCTGTATGTTGATTTTATATTATGGAACTTTACTGAATTCATTGATTAACTCCAACAGTTTTTTTATTGTGTCTTTCAGATTTTCTATATACAAAATCATATCATTTGCAAATAGTGACAATTTTACTTCTTCCTTTTTGGTTTGGATGCCTTTTATTTCTTTGTCTTGCTAATTGCTCTAGCTAGGACTTCCAGTACTATATTAAATAAGAGTGGAGAGAGTGGGCACCCTTCTCTAATTCAACGTTGAGTACAATGTTAGTTGTGGGTTTATTGTATGTGGCCTTTATTGGGTCAAGGTCTGTTCTTTCTATATCCAATCTTTTGAGGGTTTTTATGATGAAAGTATGTTGTGTTTTGTGAAATGCTTTTCCTTCATCTATTGAGATCATCGTGTGATTTTCATCTTTCATTCTATTAATTGGGTGTATTATGTTTATTTTTTATTTAATTTAGTGGAGTAACATTGGTTAGTAAAATTCTATAGGTTTCGAGTGTACATTTCTAGAATATATCATCTATATATTGTATTGTGTTCACCACCCAGAGACATTCTCCTTTCATCACCATATGTCTGACATGCCTCCCTTCTCCAGAACCCTCCTCCCCCCCTGTAACCTCTGGTATCCACTAAACTGTTGTCAATATCTATGAGATTTTGTTTCTTTGTCCTGTTCCTTTGTTGCTTTTGGTTTCATATGCCACATATGAGTGAAGTCACATGGTTCTAGTTTTTCAGTCTGACTTACTTTGCTTAGCACAATAATCTCAAGATTCATTCATGTTATCACAAATGGCAGCATTTCAGCTTTTCTTATGACTGAGTAATATTTCATTGTGTATATGTACCACATCTTCTTTATCCAATCATCTATCGAAAGACACTTTGGTTGTTTTCATGTCTTGCCCACTGTGAATAATGATGCAATGAACATCAAAGTACATATATCTTTATGGATAAGTGTTTTCACATTTTGGGGTAGATACCCAGAAGAGGGATTGTTGTGTGGTCATATGGTAATTTTATTCTTGTTTTTGTTTTTTGGGGGTTTTTTTGTTTTGTTTTTTTAAAGATTTTATCGGGGAATTGGGGGAGGGAACAGCGTTGGGGAATCGGGGAAGGGGAACAGACAAGTTGCTGTCCTTTT
>NW_017733708.1:0-1022 GCF_001890085.2 Hipposideros armiger
TATTTTTTTTACAACTTTTGTTTTTGTTTTGTTTTTATTGGGGAACAGCACTCATAACACCAAGGTTGCCAGTTTGATCCCCACATGGGCCACTGAGATGTGCCCTCCACAACTAGACTGTTGCATATTTTTGATAGCTGTCCATATCAGCTGTGCTTTTGCAAATATTTTCTCCCAGACTATGGCTTGTCTTCTCATTTTCTTAACACTATCTTTCACAGAGCACAAATTTTTAATTTTAATAATGTCCATATTAGCAATTATTTCTTTCATGAATCATGCCTTTGGTGTTGTATCTAAAACATCATTATCATGCCCAATGCCATCTAGATTTTCTTTTATATTATCTTCTAGGAATTTTATAGTTCTGCATTTTACATTAAACTTTCTTTGCTTTGAAGTCTGCTCTGTCTGAAATTAATAATCCTACTTCTGCTTTCCTTTTACTAGTGTTAGCATGGTATATTTTTCTCTAACCATTTACTTTTAATCTACATATTTAAAGTGGGTCTTCCATTTCTTCAGCCACTCTGATAATCTGTGTCTTTTAACTGGTACATTTAGACCATTGATGTCCAAAGTGATTACTGATATAGTTAGGTTAATATCTACCATAATCTTTCTTGTGTTTTGTTTGTTGCTCTTGTTCTTTCTTCTTTTATTTCCATTTTCTCTCCTTTCTTAGCATATAATTTATACTATTTTTAACTCTATTTAGTGGTTGCCCTAGAGTATGAAATATACATTTACAGCTGATCCAAGTCCACTTTGAAGTAACACTGTGCCACTTCATAAGCAGTGTAAGTACCTTATAATAACAAAATAATCCTAATTCCTTCCTCTGTCCCTTATATAATTGTTGTCATGTAACTAAGAAGCATACATAAACAGATATATATATATATATACATATACATATTAATCTTATTAAGTAAGCATAATTGGATATATAGTCACTATTATTTTGAACAAATTATCTGTTAGATATATAAAAATAAGAAAAAAAATTTTCATTTTACTTT
>NW_017733708.1:3253-6084 GCF_001890085.2 Hipposideros armiger
CCTATCTCCTAATATACCGATTCACATGAATACTGTGCAGTCTAAGCCCTGACAGCTGAGTTTTCTCTTTTGTGTAATACAAGTGCTTCACTTAAGCTTTGATTATGGAGTCATCCACTTCAAGGAAAGCCACCTCCAATGAACACGCTGCCAGCCACAGGACTAGATGAAGGGCCAGGCCACCTCCCCCCAACCCCCAGGTCCCATTGTTTTAGACAACTTGGATGATTTCTATAACTGACCATTGGGACCACTTGTTTTTATTTTCTATTCCTGAGCTTTAAATTCCTGTGGCTATGTTTCAAATTCACCAAAAAGAAGTGAGCCCAAGAAACCCTAAGCCCCGACCCTCAACCCCAATAAAAGCAGAACCCCAGGCCCATATGCACACTTGTTCTCCCTTTCCCCTGCTTTACTTGGTTCTTCCTTTCTGTGTCATGGAATTTCCAGGATTTGTAAGTAATGAACCTTTTATTTTTTCAAAGTGTCCTGATGGTTATTGCTGAGGGTGTCTTGCAATCATACCGAAAACCACAAGGACAGGTCCAGCCACAGCACTGGTTATCTATGGGCTGAGGCCGGCACACAACAAAATGAAAATTCTTGGAAAAAAAACAGGTCTTTTATTGTTATCGCCACTCTTTCACCTCATATTTTCTCTGCAAGCCCCTCCAAACATACCTTATTCTCAAATATTCCAATGAAACAACTTTTCTCAGGACCGTCAATGATATGAATGTGGTCAAATTCAGTTGCCACCTTTCTGTTCACATTTTATTGACATGACATTTGTGCAGCATTGAATACATGATGTCACATTCTTCTCCATGATACGTTTTCCTGCCTAATTTTTGTGAAGCTATGCTCTTCAGTTTTTCATTTGTTTTACCCACTGTGGATGAAAAAGGACCCACGTACTAAAACCTGACAAGCTCCAGGGAAGCCAGCACAGCGGGCCCTACAAACTCAGAGGCTGAAATTAACCCCGTAAGATAGTCTGAACAAAAAACTTCCTAACTAAAAGGGGTTCATGGTGGGTAATCATATCCTGGGCCTGTAGCTTCCTTGACAAAGGTCAATCCTTACTTTAAGTGAGCCTGTCTATTGTCTTTTTGCATCTATGATAACATACTNATTTTTCTTTGTCTTTGACATTTAGTTTGAACATTATATGTCTTCTGTTCAGCTTTTTCTTTGTTGATGTTTTAAGACATGACACTCACCCTAAATTTGGGCTAGAATTCTCAGCTTGCCTCAACAATAGAATGTGGAATGAGTGAGTTTAGATGCCAGGCCTCCAGAAAGCTTCTATGTCTCCTTGCGCCTTTTGGAAGCTTCAGCTTTGAAGTCCTGAACAGCTATATAAGAACTCCAACTTCCCTGAGGCCACCATGCTGTGAATGAGAGCTCAAACTGCCTTTCTCATGGACAGACTATGTGGAGAAAGAGAAAGATACTTGGCTAATTCATGGATTTTCTATGTCTAGCTCCTTGGCATTTGAATGATCTCAGCTGAGTCATCAGATACCACAGAAAAGAGACAAGCCATCTCTGCTACGTCCTGACCAAAGAAAGTCCTGTTTCACAGAAAATAACCAAAGTTTTAAGACAAAGCCTTGGGGTAGTCTTTTAGATAGCAATATATAAATGGAAATGGTGCATTAAAATATTAATATTAATTTAGTATAAGTATGTGTATGTGTGCATTCCATATGAGATAGAAAGCAAAATGAACTATAGATAGAAAAACAGGGCCATCAAAGGATACATGCAATGCTAGAGAGCTACAAAGAAAGAAGAAATTGCTGTGAGGGGAGGAAATATTCCTAGATTGTAAGGACCAGGGGAACAAGGTCTGAGTTCATCTGATTCATCACTGCAACTGTCGTACCTGCCACATGATAGATGCTTATGAATGTTGGTTAAATTAATAGATAAACTATTGTAATTCTGTTGCGTTTTGGAAGAATCTTGAAGAAAAGGTTGTATTTGCTCACATAAAGAGCGATGGGAGCAGACAGCAGTTGAAAATTCTAGGCTCTCAAAACAGCATAATCATCAGTACTGTATTTAGCAGGCATTGAAAAAGCATACAGCTTCTTTTTTGATAAAATGTAATATTATAAGAACTTTTGTTAGGAAGATGAATATAGCAGAGGAATCTAGGACAGGCTGGCAAATCATTTGCAAATATGAAAAGTCCAGAAATAAGTTTTTAAGCAGCAGCATGAGAAAGTCTAGCTATAAACAAAAAGGGTGAAGTAATATATTCACAACCCTCTTCATTCAATAATGTAGAAATAGAAGAGAGCTGATAACATCTCATGTCCTTTGTAAATGTACAACTCTAGAGTGCTGGGATAATTCCTAAGGATATACTTAACATGGCTACATCTTGACTGTTATTATGCCAACACTCAAAATATCCCTGGAATGAGTAGGCATCCCCTCAGTGGACCACATGTTAGTAGAACTGGCAATCCAGTGTCTGAGTGGGCATTTCAGTGGCAACAACAATACACTGAGAGCTTTATTTATGAGTGTGAGCATGCTGTAGATTTCAACAGGAGGAGGATGACTCTACTGTCCTCTCTGCTGTTGTGTGCTGTATTAAGCTGCATAAGTAATGAGGAGTAGAGCAATAATTAGAATCACTGGAGTATCACCTTCTCTGTGTGTAACATTGCTTCTGTGGCCAGACTAGCAAGACAGTCTGGTCTAAAGCTTCAGGCAGCCTATTTGTTTTTTCCTAATATCATTATTTGCAGTGTCTATGGCTATCATTTAAGCCACTTCAGATTTTTTTTTTAATAAATGAAATACATCCTCAA
>NW_017733708.1:8209-10028 GCF_001890085.2 Hipposideros armiger
TGTTATGTGCAATGTTAAGCCTAAGTCAATCAGTCAGTAAATATTCAGTATTAGATTGATTTATTGATCCATTCACCCTGGCAAAATGACTATGTTACTAATCACTTTGTTACAATATTCGAGTCCATTAATTATTAGGAAGGTTAACGATGGTCTAAAGTCACAGAGCAAAGTAATTAAGGAGCCAATTCAGTCACATTTCATTACGAGTTCTGCCCTCCAATTTTGTCTCCACACAGATATCAGCATGGAAAAAAATGGAGACTAACTTTTCAGCATTTATTTTGAAGATAACTAGTTAAACTAAACCAAACAACTGAATTGTCAATTAATAACCCACTGATTCCTAAATAACCCAATCGGTTAAACCACCTCATTAATTATCTTCTCTTAATTTGTTGTGTGGGAATTAATATGGTTGTACATGAGTATGTGTGTATATGATGAGTAAACATGCCTTCCATCTCCTTGATGGGGTTACATTAATATGAAATATTTTCTAATGTCTTCTAAGAATAAGAGAAATGATTTTACGTGACATATCGGGAAATGACATTGCTGATTGATGAACAATTATATGTAATCATAGTGTATTTTCGCTATGCCTTTGCCCTTTCACTTTTTTTTATGAGCTCAAGAAACAAATATTAAGGAAAAAATGCCAAATTCTAGTGTACTCTAAATTTCTCTGTTCTAACTGCCATATAAATACATCAATAGATAGCCAAAACAAAGTGGCTTTCTATTTTGTGATTGGATGTGTACTGAAAACAAGAAAATCTCTCCCCTACTTTAAAAGCTTGCTTCTCATTATCAATATGACAATAAAAAAATGTGCTATCTCCCTCCATGTTACTCTACAGCTTATATGCTTTGTGCTATGCCACACTGCCTCTCATGTTCTCAGGCAGAGCTGGGACAGAAAAGTAGACCATAGGGGCATTGGGTAAGTGAAAATACAGCCTTGGGACTTCAAGTACCTGCATGCAATGTATAAACAGTATGGTAATCAGGTAACTGAAATACTGACAAGGTTCCCAGAGTAAGCCACTCTATTCCCACTACTCAAAACTAAACTAACTGAACATCTCTTTCCGCACCTCTAAACATATTTTCTGGATGTTCCCGGGGAAGGGTACAATTTTTAGTATAATTTACAAATGTCACAGAAATAAAAAAGGACCCAAAGCCCTCATTTACCCTCATAATTTTCTAAGCTGGAGACCGAGGATCTTTCAACTTGTCAACATCAATCTCTCAGACTTCCACTTCTGACCCAACACCCACCCCTTGGGGGAAAAAAAAAAGAACATGGTCTGGAAATACGTTTGAGAACATTGTTGGAGAAAATTAAGACATTGTACATGCACAGAGAATGGAAGCTTGCATTTCAATAAAACTATGTTTATTCCATTTTTATTGTTTTAGTAGAGGTAAAGGACTATATGCTCCTAACATATACCTTCAAGTCATTTTTCTTTAGAAGATAACCATAATTCCTATTAACAGTGGTGTTATTAGTGTGGTGATGAGCACCATGGATTTTGGTGTGAGATCACACTCTCCAGTTAACTGATTCACCACGGTGCTTGGTTTCTTCCTCTGTACCGATAACCATGCCTCCTCCACCAGCATGTTTATTTCAATAACTCATTCACCAAATTACTTTTCATTATGTGCCAGGGAAGAAATGGACAGCCAAATGATCAGTCTCTGTCCATATAGAACTAATCTAGTAATTTAGTACAAGGATTAAATTAATTTATATTCAGCACTTAATGTAATGCCTGTTCCCTAGCAGGCTCTGATTAGTAATTAC
>NW_017733708.1:17385-18634 GCF_001890085.2 Hipposideros armiger
AGTAAAAACAATTATTCATAAAGTTATGAAAGTACTTAGAGCTGAGAGTACCACTTGACATGGGCGTGAGGAGGCTTGGGCCAAATCCCAGCAGAGACTAAAACAGGCACCTAGAACGGGTGTCACTTATTTTCTATTCCTTTTCTCACTACAAGTGCCTATATATTCAAAACACATGAAACTTAAAACCAAACATAAATTTCAGACTTAATGGGCAAAAAAAACCAGAGTTAATTAAAAAGGACTAAATTCACGATAGTTATAAGGTAGAACTTATTAAATGCTTCCTATATGCGAGGCAACACACTACACTTGTTTTTCGTGGATTACCTTGCTGCACCCTACCAATGTTTTGAGATAGAAACTATTCATATGCCGTTTTTACACATGACTAAAATGAAATTCAAAAGAGCTAAGCAGTTTGCTAAAGTACATCCTAACGCTAGATGGTGAAGTCACGATTTGAGACCAGGTTAGCCTTACTCCTGGAACTATCCTCATACCCCCAACACTTTAAAGAGCTTGCATTTCAATACCTCAAGCATAGACATTTTACAGCAAACTGAAAATGACATGCAAAAAATCCCTCATGTCAACTCTAGTGTGGCTTTAGGCAATGTTCCCAAATTGTGTTTCCTTGAGATTTTAATAAGCGTACTAAGCAGAAAGGTCTTGTGGTCAAATGCATTGGTAAGGTAGTCTATCTTTCCCTCCTCTTGGTACTCAGGTTGTATGTACTACGTTTTGAAGAGCTCTTTTTAAAAATTATTAAATAAATACAAGTGATTAAGTTTCTCAAGCCAGTAATATTAATCAGGAGAATTTTTTTTTCTTTTAAACTGTGAAGACGGAATTATAATAGAAACAGACTCAAAAGAATAGGAATGGCATTCCAAAATAAATCTCTAAAGCAGAAATGATAATAGTTTAGATAATAACAACCATGCTGTCACAGACCTTTCTCCCCCAGGCTGAGCACTCTCCCCACCACAGCCACCAGATCCCCTGATCTGACTTTCTAACTCTCTCTCAAATTCATTTTCTTCTTTCCATGTCTACCATTATTGTTTTCGCTTAGATCCCAAGTAGCTCTCCACTAGATAAATTCCTCCTAACTCCAGTCTCATCACCTCTGAATTCACCCTCCCTAAAATAGCAAGAGCTTGATCTAAATTTTCAAATTCAGCTCACTTTTCTCACATACCACCCCTTTCAGCTCATCACTGTCCTCACACTGAAACTCTAAATG
>NW_017733708.1:21184-22195 GCF_001890085.2 Hipposideros armiger
TCTTTAATCTCCAAGCTTTGAACCGATACATTATGCTATGTATTATTTTGTGGTATATACTATATATCAGACGCATCATTATATTATCACTAAACATTAAAATAAAGCAGCTTGCACACTCCCAAAAACATGTTCTCATTTTCAACCAGATTTTCCAACAATTCTCTGTCATGCTGATTTTTTATAAAATTAAGACATTGCCAATATTTTATTATTAACAAATGAAATACATCAATAATTTTAACCAGGTTGCTAAAAACAATGCAGTAGAGATGTATTAATGTGTTAGTAAAAATGCATTCATCTGCTGGCATAATGTCAAATATTAAACAAGGGTTGTTAATAGAATATGGATTTCATTATATCACTGTCTTTCTGTCACTTTAATGATTCATTAAGCAAACAAAAAGTCACTAATTATTTGTTTCTCAATTTAGAATAATTTTGAGGTGACAGATTTCAGTTTGTTCTTGAAAGTTTTTTATACAGGAAAACTTTTAAAAGTGTTGCTGCCTATGAAAATAAGTAAATTATTATTCCATTATTTCTTGTTTCTGTTCTGCAACATAATATTATAAGATATGGTTAAAAGAAGAAAATTAAGCCATTTATTCTGTGTATCATCTATGACTTCCTGCTGCTGCTATAGACACTTACATATGTTTTAGAATTCTCCAGAGAAACAGAAGCAATAGGCTTTAGATTCTATCGCTTTTCTTTCTCTGGAGGACCCTACTAATACAAGTAGAAATTTATGCATATATACAGAGAATGCCAAAAAACTGCATACACATTTTAAGAAAGAAAAAAATGTATTAAAATGGTAATACTCAATATATATTGATAAATAAAGATGAATACAAGTCATGTTTGACTTCTGCAATTACAAGAGGTGCTCAAAGTGGTTACCATCAGCATAATTGTAATACAGTTTTTTCCTTTCTTAAAATATGAATACATTTTTGGCACCTTCTGTATACACACACACACACACACACACACACACACACA
>NW_017733709.1:0-1397 GCF_001890085.2 Hipposideros armiger
TCTTTTAGGAGCCTCTTCAATTAAGCAGAGCTGGCAGAAGATGCTTTATTATGAGGTCTGCACAAAAATAGTTAACTAGATAGCAAAGTTAATGCATTTGACTGAGTAGGGTTTCTTTTTTTAATTACAGTTTATAAAGTAATCTAAGTAATTGAATTAATTTATAAAGTCATTTAAGTGGATCTAATAAAATGTTTGTGAGCATCTGAAGAATTTCCTCATGACCTTAGAGTTAATCAGAATGCATTTGGAAAACCACAGACCTAGTCTTATTATTCCTCAAGGGCTACCCACCTTGCTTGAAAACCTGATTTCATATTTGATTGATTTGTTAAGTAATTCATAAAAGCAGAATGCCTTAGATTTACATTTCACTATTAATTGGGAAGCGTTAGCTTCATGACCACTGTTTTAATGATCTGAGGCCAACCCTGAACACAGCATTGAGCATTTCTCACAAGCATCGCTACACAATGTCTTGACAGGTATACCGTTTAAAGTCATAAATTGACCAGATGATCTAGCTACTGCTTTTAGTTACACACAAAAAAATTGTTTACGCCTTTGCTGCTGGGCAATTTAGGAACTCTTGTAAGTAATGCCAATTTTTAGTCAATAAAGCTCCCTATGTATCTTTCATGCAAGTTTTTGAAGGTGGCCTAAGCCTTACATATAGTTGGTAGTCAAATGGTTGTTAGGTTGAATTAAAACTTTAGCAAAGAGAATGAGTATTCAAAATGGATGTCTTAGCGATATTTCTGGTTCTGATTCTTTCTCTACTAAGTACATAGAAAGGTTTAGAGTATGTTCAAAATCTTACCACACTCCTTTAAATTGTTTCTATTTTGTGACACATATAAATTCTAAACTGTTTTAAAGTAGGAAAAAATTATACTTAGGTTTTTGTGCTCTAATTATGGGATAAAAATACTCTCATTTAATACAAAGTGTTAATGTTTTAGTTATTCGGAGGGTACTTTTTTCCAGGCTAAACTGTGAAAATGCAGTCCTCAAAGAAACTCTGAAACTAAAAACAGAAGAAATTAAAATGCTGAAGTCTGAAAATGCAAGTAAGAGTGGTATTTTGATAATTCCTTAAAAATATTATGTTAAAAGATTAATTTTGTATAATGTCCTATGTTAATACACGTATCAATAGAGACACAAAGTGCTAGTATTGCAAAGTAATATATATTTTAAGGATAATAGAAGCAATGCATTATTTAGGTTTTTTAATTAAAAATATTTTGAGGTGAAATTCACATAACATAAAATTAACCATTTAAAAGTCAACAATTCATAACATTCACAATGTTGTGCAACCATCTATTTCCATAACATTTCCATCATTACAAAATAAAACCTCATACCTATTAGGCAATTTGTCCCCATGGCCC
>NW_017733709.1:6802-8313 GCF_001890085.2 Hipposideros armiger
TCACTAGCCTATCAAAAGTCCATGGTTATTTTTGAGTATTATTATTATTGTAAACTAAATATATAAAAATGGCATGAGAATAAAATTACAATTGAAGTAGATAACCCAATATAAACAAAGTAGCTGTAATTTTTTAGAAATTTTGGTTTCTCTAAAAGGTTAATGTTTTCATTTGTCAATATTATCCAGTAGAATTCATATTGCTTCAATTTAAAATTGTAATTTGAAACCATTTATCAGTCAAGAAAGATTAGTGGGGTTTATAAGAAGTTTAAATGTTTTAGTACTAAAATTCTGAGATCACTATATTTCTAAACATTTTCTAATATGTCAAAATCCATAATTCTAATTTTAATATTCCAAAATTCTCTCATTTTCAGATGAACTTCAGGGCTAATAAGAATCTTATAGTATTAAAAATGAAACTTTTAATAGGAGATACCTATTTCGTTTAAAATTTTTCTTTTTAAACAGTACATATTAGTAATAGTATATGGATCAAATGTTGTGAATTTAGCTTTATTAACTAAACGTTATTCAACCCTTTGCTGAAATGGTAAGTAGCTTGCAGGGATAATCAAAACAGAAATAGTAAACAAGAACCATGAAAGTAGGTAAAAGCAATTATAAAAGCTATATATTTAGAGTGTTCATCAGGTGGAAATTAGGGCAAAACGGGAAAATATGTTTCTCAGCTCTCATTCTTAAAGAGGCATTCCACATTGTCCTGAAATTAACTTCTAAAAGTTTTTCTGACACGAGATTTGTAGAGGCCATTGAGCAAATATAATAGCTAAGTCCTCAACAGTCATTTGTAGTAAATACAAAATCAGTATTTTTATGGTAGTTTTCTATAATAATCCCTTGATAAAAGTTGAAGGTATAACTTTAATGTCCAACTCAAGATAGGTGATGTTGCCAGGTATGAAATAAGCTAACACAGTCCATGTATTTAGCCTTTTAGGAATCAGAGGAAAACATTAAGAATATCTAGTTCTACCATAGACAACAAATGTATAGGTGCTATTCCTCAGGCACCTCTTCTCTCAACTAGGTCCTTGATAGGAGCTGGACTGCAAACATTTCTAAGGTATATTCTTTGAGGGCAGCCTTGGTGTTCTGTGTTTATTGAAGGCAAATTCCTATCTTGTTTGTTTTGATGGGAGGTAGGGAGAAGAGTGACAGGAGAAAGAAAAAGAGAAGAAAGACATAGTTAATCTTCTGAAAGCTTGTCACATTGTCACCTGTATAGAAGGCCTGCAGCTATGCGTGGAGGTTGGCCATAAGGATAGTGCCATATAGATAAAGTTGGGTTTTTCTTAAGAGGTAGATTCCTATTCATTTCCGCACTTGAGGATGTACTTATTTTACATTCCAGAACTTGTGGCTCTCTCAGCTAGTGACAAACCTCAGGAACTTTTCCATAGAAAATATGATTTGAGAGGTATAGCTTCCAAACTTCGTTTTCCGTTAAGGCATTGAGAGAGACTGGAAGCGACATTTAAAATAAT
>NW_017733710.1:0-878 GCF_001890085.2 Hipposideros armiger
AAAAAAGGTATTAATATAATATTAGATGTAAACGTAAAACTCAAACCTATACATAAATATATAGTAGTTCCATTTTACCAAACACGTATGTGGTCATATGCCTAGGTATGCATATAGGTACAGATCAAAAATGAAGTTTAATACAACCATCAGGATTTATTTTGTAATTTATTTTGCAGAAGTGATTAAATTATACATATTTCTTTTTATTTTTGTAGGTATTCTAAATTTTCTCTAATTAGGGAGCCTTACCTTTATAAATAAAAATTGGAGGCAATCTAAATTTGTGTTAGTATAGAAGAGTTAGTTTTACTTCAAGCTCATTCATGATTCTAATTTCATCTAATTGAAATTATGATCATCACAGTTCATACTGTTTAAATTAATACACAAAATATTAAAATAAATCAGACTCCTTTTGTTTTTGTTTGCTTATTTGTTTGTCTTTTGTTCTTTAGTGAGGCTGCATAAAACAGTATTTAGAGCACAGATTCTGGGGCCCAGTTTCTTGGACTTGTAAATGAGTCCTGTCATTTCCCAGATGTACCCAGGGAATTATTAGAGCTTTCCGAGCTTGCATGTCCTCCCCCGCCCTCATCCTGCTGCTGGGAGCCTACCTGAGTTAATAGATCAAATGCTGAGAGCTGCGCCTGCCCCACAATGAGCGCTAAGCAAGTGATGCCAGCGCGACAGAGTCCTTCTTTTGCACAGGGCTGAATATGCCCAAATCGCAAAAGAAAAGTATTGTATTTATCTTCCCTCATTTCTATTTACAATTTAAATATTTCTCAATCAAAAGTGTTGTATCTACTCTCCTGTGTAGAATCCAACGGCAAGTTCCTGTGAGAAATGCAGCCGGTCAGACTGTAACATGCTTT
>NW_017733710.1:2576-3470 GCF_001890085.2 Hipposideros armiger
CTTGGTTACTAAGGAAAAAAAATATGCATATATATATATATATATATATATATATATATATGTATATGTGTATATATGACAGAGACACTGGTCAGTTGAAGGCTTCCAATTGGAAGAAAAGTTTGGGGGTGCCTGAGCAATATTTAATAATAAATTAAACTGCTAGTAAAATATAAACTAACTTCAATTGAGGATTGTTTTCTCTATGCTCTACTGAAAATTATGAGGTTGAAACATGTTATCTAGGACACATGAATATTCAAATATTTTCTTTAGAAAGCACACATTTTCCCTATGCGCTATATAAAGGGGGTAAGAATAGTACTATTTTTGTCCTATTTTCTTGTAGGAACAAAAGAGGAAAGAGTAAATAGAACCAAACTGGAAATAACTTCTATTTCAGCCTTTCTTTGGAAGACACTCCATTTCAACTGAGAAAAGGTAACCACTTGCTTTTTGTCTTTACACTGTGAGTGAACCTGCAATACCCCAAAGCTACAATGTATATATTGGCAAAACCATCTTTCTACCAGGGTGTCTTTTTGCAGTGAAAGCACTTTGCACCCATGGAGACAAAAGCAGTATTTTTCCTTGTCTAAAATGTCCTAATGGATAATGATAATAGTGATGTTTCTATGAGTGAACTACTGTACTATTTCAATAGTGTGTGACATATGGGGCTTGAGTTTGATAAATTGCACTCCTGTCCAATTTTATGAAATACAGAATACATTAGCCATGAGAGAAAGGGCTCCTGAGTTACTGATAATGTGAATTAAAACAGGACTTCTGGCAGCACTGCATGCATCTACAATTTTTATTATTTTCTTTCTTTCCAGAGAGCAGTTCTCATGGAAGGTTAAGCCTTAGTTTCAAAAGCTATGGTGTGATAGT
>NW_017733710.1:3605-5018 GCF_001890085.2 Hipposideros armiger
ATTTCAAGAAATATTATTAAAACTAATAAAACTGGAAAAGAAGTTCTAATTTAGATGTGTTTGTATTGAATTCACATGTATAAACAACTATTACAGAAAACTACTTTTCCCTTTTTTAACTTTTTGTAAATTGAGATTTCCTATATTAAATGCCTATAAATATACTTTGAAAGAGCACAGTATATACTGATTTTTTAAAGTTTTGAATGTGATGATTTTACTAGCTCTTTCCTTATTAACCTGCCTCATCTCCATTGGATTGGTGACATAGCTACTCAAAGGGAATATAATATAACTGAAATACTCCCTCCTGTGTTTTTGTATTTATAATACTCACAAAGAAAGCAAGCTCACAGAAGCCTGAGCTGGGAATGGTATAACATATTTTACAGCAATTTCAGCAAACTCAGATATTGTACTTACATTTAACCTTTATTAAAATGAAGCCAGTGGTCTGGTATTATCAAAGTCATCTTTAAATTTTCACCAGTAGTCAGGTCCAACACTGTGTCTTTAAAAGTATAGTTACATTTGAATTGTCTTTTGAAGAACAAAAGAAACATACTGGATACATGCAATTTCAATGCATGGCTTTTTAAAATTGAAGATATGATTAATATAATTATAGACTCCCTTGAAGGTTTAAGAAACCATACAGAGAAAACTCATGTAACCCTTTACCCAGTTTCCTCTGATAGTAACATCTTCACAACTATGACAACCAGGATACTGACATGGATACAAACCTCTGGTCTTATTCCGATGCCCTTATTCCGATGCACAAATATGTGTGTTTTGTGTGTATTAGTTCTACACAATTTTGTCACATGTAAGTTTGTGTATCTACCATCACAGTCAAGACACAAAGAAGTGCCACCATTACCAAGTTCTAAAGAGTTTCCCTTCTATAATTACACTCATCTCCTCCCTGCACTCAGCCCCCCTGTTCCTATTCCCTCGCAAGCACTGATTTTTTCTCTATATCTACAATTTTGTCATTTACAAAATGTTATACAAATAGAATCATGAAATATGGAACCTATTGGTATTGACATTTTTTTTTCACTCAGGAAACTTTCCTGGAGATACATGCAAATTGTTATGTATATCAATAGTTAATTCCTTTTTGTTGAACAGTTTTTCAAGGATGCATGTATCAAAGATGGTTTAACGATTCACTAATTAAGGGTCATTATCAATTTGGGATTATTATGAATGTGATAGGATTAGTATAATGCTTGCCACCCCCAAGATGTACAACTCCTAATTCCTGGAAATTGTGAGTGTTCTTTTATATGGCAAAACTTTGAAGATGTAATTAAATTAAGTATTTTGAAATGGCAATATTCTGGATCATCTTGGACCACAAATGCAACCACAGGTGTTGTTATAAGAGAGAGAATAAGGGAGTTA
>NW_017733710.1:8574-10575 GCF_001890085.2 Hipposideros armiger
AAAAAATAGAAACAAAGAACTAGGGCAACAAATAGAAAATAGTAAAAAAATGGTAGATATTAATCTAATGATATCAATAATCATTAAGTGTAATGATCTAAATACATCAATTAAAACACAGAGATTTGAGACTGAATCAAAAAATAAGAATCAAACATAGATGCAAAAATTCTCAACAAAATATTAGCAAATAGAATCCAACAATATATTAAAAAAGTTATACACCACGGCCAACTGGGATTTTTTTGCAAGTATGCAAGACTTTTCAATATTTAAAAATAAGTCCATGTTATACATCATATCCTTAAGAGAAAAATCATATGGTCATAGCAAGGAATGCAGAAAAGCATATAACAAAACCCAACACCCATTCGTAGTAAAAACTCTCCACGAACTAGAAGTAGAGAAGAAATTCCTCAATTTGATGAAGAATATATATACAAATCCTACATCTAGCATCATACTTAATGGTGAGAAATCAAAACTTTTCCACTAAGATTAAGTATAAGCAAGGATATCCCCTCTCAACATTACTTTTCAATATCATACTGTAAGTTCTAGCTAAGCAAGAAGACAAGAAAAGGAAATTAAAGGTATGCAATTGGAAAAAATGAAATAAAACTTTCTTGGTTTACAGTTGGCATAACTAAGTAGAAAATTCTAAAAAAAAAATGATTAAAATACTCCCAGGACTAACAAGTGATAATAATAAGGTTGCAGGATACGAGGTAATTATATAAAAGCCCATTGCTTTTCTATATACCAGCAATGAACAAAAGAAATTTAAAATAAAAAATGCAATACTATTTATATTAGCATCTAATAAATACTTAGGTACTAATCTAACAAAATACACATAAGATCTATAGGAGGAAACCAATGAAACTTTGAGGAGTGAAATAAATAAAGAACTTAATAAATGGACAGATATTTCATGTTCCTGGATAGGAAGACATAATGTTATCAAGATATCCACTGTTCTCATCATGATCTATAGTTTCAGTGCAATCGCAATCAAAATTGCAGCAAGTTACTTTGTGGATATCAACAGCATAATTATATAACATTTATATGGATAGGCCAAAGGCCCAGAAGAGCACAATGTTGAAGAACAAAGTTGGAGGACTGATGCTATTCAACTTTAAGACTTACTCTGAAGCTACAGTAATTAGGACAGTGTAGTACTGGTGAAAACATGGAGAAAAATATCAGTCGACCAGAATAGAGAGCCCAGGAATAGAAGGACAGAACTATAGTCAACTGACTTTTGATAAAGGTGCAAAGGCAATACAATGGAGAAAAGACAATACAATGGAGCAAAGAAGGTCTCTTCAACAAATGGTGCAGCAAAAACTGGACATCTTCATGGAAAACAAACAAAAATGAATCTAGACATAAGCCTTACACCTTCCACAAAAATTAACTCAACATGGATTCTAGACCTAAAGTAAAACACAAAAATATAAAACTCATAGAACATACATAACATTGCAAGAGTCCTAGATGACTTGGGTATGGTCATGACTTTTTAGATACAACATGAAGACACAATCCATAAAGAAATAATTGATAAGGTGGCTTCACTAAAATTAAAAATGTTTGCTTTGCAAAAAACAATGTCAAGAATTAAAAGACAAGTCACAGACTGGGAGGAAATATTTGCGAAAGACATATCTACTGAACAATATGCTGCTGTTTATCCATTTACTTGTTGATGTACACTTCGGTTATTTTTAATTTGGGATTGTATAAACAAAGCTGTTATAAAAATTATGCACAAGACTGTAAATGGATATATGCTTTCATTTCTTTTGGGTAACAGGAGAAGAATTACTGAATAATATAATAGTATGTTTAACTTTTTTAAAGAAATTGCCTAATTATATTTTCTAAACTGGTTGTACCACTTGAAAGTCCCACAGTCAATGAAAATTTCCCTTCTGACACATTCTTATCAAGACATGATATATTCAGCTTTTTCAACAATGCTACTTTTTGGCC
>NW_017733710.1:13044-15511 GCF_001890085.2 Hipposideros armiger
TTCAGATAAGTTTATGTTCCCAGTTAAAATTACTGTAAATTAGTGGCATTTGTTTCTGTATATAATACATGTACAGTAACAGTGCAGCCTTTTGATTTGGTGAACATATTTGCAGGCAAATCTTTAACTTTTTTTTTGTCAATATTCGTATTACCTGGCAAAGGATGCTAAGGAACCATGTTTATGAAACAATCTAGTGGAAAAGGTGGTTTAAATGGTCACTTCTCCAAGTGACAGATTAACCTTCGACATGGGCCATACACAACTCTTAGGCTGGTAAAATGTTTAATACTTTTATAATATGCCTATTTTGTTATTCTGATTGTGAATAGTTTACTTATCACTGTAGAGCTACACTTGAACACGAAGTGTTTGCACACACGCGAAAATGCAGACATGGAGAAGATAGAAAGGTTAGGGAAGCTTGACCTTGGTGTTAATTATGATCATTAATAGCTCCCTGGTTAAATCTTATTTAAGAAAATTTTATCAACAAGACCAAGTAGAAGTATTATACAGACATCTATTTTTCTGAAAGTAGATGGGAGAACTATCTTTCATAACACAAGAAATGAATTCTTTCTTGTGTAAATAGAAGAGGATTTACAAATAATATAAGTGATATCTTGAAATTAGTTTGACATGGATTAGTGAGTGGATAAGTATAATTTAAAAGATAACAGACATTCCTGAGTCATCCACATCGTCTATGTTTATTTTTGTAAAAATCAATGGATGCTCCCAATTGGCTCAGGCTTTTGCAATGATCTATACATTCTAACAATCACTGAAGTGAATGTTAATACAATTACTTTTGAGTGTCTGACATAAGGGAGAACATAATTTCCAAATCAGTAATATCATGTTCTAGAAAACAGTGATGCATATTTGACTTTTGGCAGAAAGTCTGCAAAGTGATGCTCAATACCAAGAAAATTAAAAGGTACATAGAGATCAACACAGCAGCACTCCTGTTGAAGGTTGGTTTTATAAAAGCCTCATGTCTCCCACAAAGAACTGTAATGGGAGTTAAAAATATATCCCTCAAACACTGCTATTAGCCATCCTGAAAGAAGAGAACACAAAANCTCTATAAGAGAGTACTAACAGAAATAAAATTTTAAATGAAAAACTATTAGATTGAGGTAAGAAATATATCTCTCTTATAAATATGGTTAGTAAAACTGCTGCCTGGCTAACTCTGACAGGTTGTTGAAATCGTTTTCTTCATGGAAATTTTATGCAATATTCTGAAAGTGTAGCACAATGAAGGGAACACAGGCATTCCACCAAATGTGAAAACAAGAATTCAACTTATGGGATGAACACGATACAGAAATATCATTCCTAAAGTCACAGTAACAAAACTAACAACAACTATAATAATTACTTTACATATTAACAATAATGCCATACATTTAGTGTATACTTCTTATCTATACTGGGCAATGTTCTTAGGTATTTACACAAACATACATATAAACACACATATGTATTAGTTTAATCCTCACAGCAACCCATGGAGATTTTTGTCTTTAACTCATTAGCCACTTCCCTTTTTTTCCAACTTATAGGGCAGCAACCATTTATGAAGCTATATTTTAAAGCATCATCTAAGCTAATAGTGAAGGCTAGACATTAGTAAGTTAATTACAATTACTGTGCACTATATTTCACAATTATTTTAGATATCTTGTTAAAATTCAGACATCCATAAATAAAGAATAAGAAGATTAAAATCACTCAAATAAGCACACATATAAAGCAGCAACCATTTCTACTTACTTGTCAATTTTGCTTACTTCAATGACTAAAAAAAGTAAAAAAAGATCCGATGGAAGTTGAATACATTCATATTTATCAGTCAACTCTATTAATGATAATATGCTCAAAAATGATAGTTGATGTGCATATGGTAAACCAAGTCTCACTATATTGGTGTAGGTTTTTTTGTAATTATACCATCTATATAGTTATACTTGTTTCAAAATATGTTCTGAGATCATTGAATATTGGCATTAAATAAAGGCCATTTGCATTTGGGGACAAATGCACTTTGGCAATTGTGATTTTCTTCTCCAATTAAGCTAGTCAAATGCAAAGGCTCAAAGGAACATTTTCTGTTGTTAGATTGTGAGAAATTAGTGGCTTTGGGTGGAAAATCCCTATTTCTTCAGCACTCTTATGTGTTTTTAAAACTAGAAAAACACATTATTATATCCTTAAACCCACTGCAACTCAGTGGAATAGAGGTCCTGCCTCAAATCTGAAATACCTAAGTATAGCTCTGAGAGCAAAATCAATCTTCTCCATGTAATTCTTACCAATTCTTTTATTTCATGCACCCCATTTCCATTTTTCCCTTCTGGTTCCATTTTTTTTTTTACCTGATTCCCAAAGCCCTTTTGATTATCAAATCACTAAACACCATTCGCTCATTGCACTTCTGGGGACCAGGTCTGGCCCA
>NW_017733710.1:21197-22146 GCF_001890085.2 Hipposideros armiger
TTTTTTTATTACAAATTCTAATTAATTTAAATCTTAGTATGACATGGGATATCTTCTAAAATGTGGAAAAACATGAGAACTTTCTATCATGTCATATATATGTTTTTCATTTTAAACATGCTAAATGTATAACATTCAGAAGTTAAGTATGTTTCACATAGGTTCTCACAATGCCCTTAGAACAGCAAAACAACAAACAGAAAAATCACAGAGCATAAACACTCTCACAATCTGGATATGCTTTTAAATTAACTTTACTCAAAGATAATCAAGTGATCATCAAATATGTAACAAAATCTGCCTTCATGATGATTATACATATGAGTGGTAAAATTGCTAACATCTGAAAGGATATAGCTTACCATATTTAAAATATATTCTTATGTCATTTGTGTCATAGCTACTTGTACATTACTCTAAGCTTTAATTCAGATATCATGTCCTCCATGACACCTTGTGCAGGTTTGGCTAAATGACTGAACTCTCTGTGTCTTTAGAACTGAGTGCCAAATGCTAGTAAAAACTCACTGTATTAGATGGAAAAATATCAGATAATGAGTCTGTCTGTCTAACAGATGTAGGCATTTGAAGGATGCTTTTCTTCTAACTATCTATTCCCCACACATACCAAGGAGTTTGACACAGAGCAGACAATAAATATTAGCTGACTGAAGTGATCCTTGAATCGTATTCTGTCTAATTTCTGCCTTCCAGGTCTGAGAGAGGTTAAGAAGATAGCATAAAATCTCAATTTACCTTATGTTTTCAGTCATAATACAAACATGTACACAAATACGTATCATATTAATAGGATATTGTATAATTGTTTAATTTCTTTTTTTTTTTTACACTGCACTGTCAACTGCTTAAAGATAGAAACTGTTCCTTCTTTTAAAGTGCCTGGCACATATTGGTAAGGAATAAACATTTCTTGAATGAAGTTATGTAT
>NW_017733710.1:25451-26269 GCF_001890085.2 Hipposideros armiger
GACTCCTACACTAATCATTTTATAAAATAACCATGATGATACAATATAATATGAGTTGTATAGAGATATTTTTCAAAATACTGTAGGATCACAGAGGAAAAAGGGACTTGGGGAGTTTGTAGGGATCCAATAAGGTTTTTTATAGGAAATGACTTAAAGAAGACACTTGAGAAGAAATAATATTTCAAGTGACTCAGGATGGAGGGAATAGGAAGGGGATATAGAAGGCAAAAGTTCATCCAGGATATGATATGTTCCTTGGACTGCACGTAGTATTGAAGATTATGAAAACTGAGAATAGAACTACCATCTAACCAAACAATCCCCCTTCTGGGTATCTACCCCCAAGCAATCTGAAAACATTTATCCATAAAGATATATGCACACCTATGTTTACCGCAGCTTTATTCAAGGTGGCCAAGACATGGAAACAGCTAAAGTGCTCTTTGATAGATGAATGGGTAAAGAAGATGTGGTACATATATACAATGGAATGTCACCCAGCCATAAAAAAAGATGCAATTCTGCTATTTGCAGCATAGATGAATCTTGAGATTATTATGCTAAGCGAAATAAGGCAGAAAAAGTCGAGAGCCATATGGTTTCACTCATATGTGGGATACAAACCTGAAAGCAACAAATGAACAAGACAAACAAACAAACAGTGACTCATAGACACAAACAGTTTAGTGGTTACCAGAGGATAAGGGGAAAGGGAGGGAAGTTAGAAGAGGGAAAAAGGAGTCTTATATATGGTGATGGGAGCAAAATGGACTTTGGGTAGTGAACACACAATGCAATACATAGATGATGTATTA
>NW_017733710.1:26619-27529 GCF_001890085.2 Hipposideros armiger
TACTTGTCCTTTCCCATCTGTCACACAGAGGTAGCAATAAGAACCCTGTGGGTGACAGCATTATTGTTCCCGTGATTCACTCCCTTTCTGTGTGAGGAGATTAAACAGATCCTTGTCCACAGCCAGGGAATCCCCAGGGCCAACGGGATGGGAGCAAATGTGATGTTTACTGAATCCTGTCAGACGCTTTCAGAGACATTGCTTATTTCCAGCTGCCCTATTTCCCTTTGTCCTGAGAATAATAACTTCTTTTTGCCCTAAAATCTGCAAAAAGAGACTTGCAATTCAAAGGCAGAGACACTGCAATTCCACACCCGACAGGTAATTTGAAGGGAAATGGTTGACACCAAAAGTCAAAAAAAGCTGAAGCCTTTTGATTAAGGAGTTCTTAATGATATTAGTCAATCAGTCACCTTACATTTAACTACTTTTCTCTGGTCATAACTGTTGCCCTTAGATGAACTCACTTGTAGCCTGTGGTCACTTCATTTTCCCTTTATTTATCAGATCTGCTCAAACTCATGTTTCAGTAATTCATCTGGTTTCCCCTGGCTAACCTTTCCATTTCTGCTTTTAGAATTACTAGAAAGACTTTGTGCCTTCCTCCTAATATTTTGGCAAGAAAAGTAGAGATTTCGGAAAGTGACTGAGAGATATTATTTTTATACAATATTAGATTCCAAATTTGGTGCTGTGGGTTGAAAAATGCAAGTTAATGAGCAAAACGTAATGCTATTTGGACGTTTGTAAATGCTTCTAACTCATATAAAATAAGTCAATATGTTAATGTAAACTATCTCAGAAAGTTAGAGTATAATCACTTGATAAAAATAAGGAAAATATAATTACAACTATTTTAATCATATTATATATGCACATAAGAATACATGGTGCATTTTGCATTTGAGTT
>NW_017733710.1:29059-30391 GCF_001890085.2 Hipposideros armiger
GAATTACACAAAATATATTTAAAGGTTATCTTTAATAATATAGAAACATGTGAAGATCTTTAAAGGTTTATTCTTGACTAAAAGGAAGGGTGTTAATTTACTCTATTCTTTTTTTTTAATTTTAAAGGCATTTTATAGTATCAAAATATAATGTATCAATACTACATAGAGCATTGAAAATGGTAAGCTGCCATACATGTTAATGTGTTTTTCAAACTCTACTAAGAGGATTGAACTGTTTAAGCTGTCAGTGTTGTCCCCAGGAGTTACTAACATCATCACTGGAAATCCTATACAGTAGGACATGCCTTTGAATACAGTGAACCTTTGTCTCTGCTTTTAGGGTTTTTAGGAATGCCATGTCAACAACTTTTTGGATGTGTGATCACACGAATGTATAGTTAATAGGCAATTATGAATTACTTAAATATGAATTATAAATAAGAATGGTGGCTTTTACTTCTCAATAACTAAAACTTCTTAATTTTCAGAAAATATCAAGCTACCTTGACAGAAAAGATCGCCCATCTCTCAGCACCTGGATAATGGCCAAAATAGCTTCACACATTGATTTGCCAGCAATAACTTCCCTAAGTAATCTGACTGAATCGAAAGAGAAGAATTCAAGTGAATGAAGGAAGAGGTGAACTATCTGTGTTTAATCTAGAGTTTCATCAGAAATCGATTAACTAGCTGACTTTGGGTCCAAAAGAATTAATTATATGCAGTCTCCAGTATAATTAACCACACTACGGCCATCTCCCCAAATATTCATTAAACAATCAGGAACAATATGAAATTCAAATTAAAATGGAAAAAGAGATTAAATAGAAGTAGTCATCTCTTAAAAGAATCATACTACATCTGAGATGAAATCATTTGAGCAATACAAAATATGGAAATACATTTTGTGTTACATTTAATTATCATTAATTCCAGCACTGCAAGCTGGCAGCTATTTTAGGCTCATTACAAGGACTAAAATGGGCTAGAATGTTAATATGAATCTATCCTCATTGGAATAATGGAAATATGCTTCAAAGTTAAAAAGAGTTGAAAAATAAAGTTCTGAGTTTCAGTTCATTCCTTACATTTTCAATTAGAAATGTGCATTAAACTGCTAACAATACATTGATTAGAGTACAGTAACAACAAAACAATTCAGCAATATTTTCTTTCTTGTAAAGACTAATATATATATATATATATATATATATATATATATATATTCATTGTGTTTTTTTAAAAAGAATTTCTGCTTCTGTGTTTGTGGATTTTCAAATTAAATCTCATGATATAAAATGCCTCTTCTTTAGTTAATGAATCAAATTT
>NW_017733711.1:0-1341 GCF_001890085.2 Hipposideros armiger
TTAAGTCTTGATTTCATTTTGAATTTGTTCTTGTATATGGCATAAGGAGGTGGTCCAGTTTCATTTTTTTGCATGTGTCAGTCCAGTTTTCCCACCACCATTTATTAAATAGACTATATTTACCCCAATGTAAATTCTTGCTTCCATTGTCATAGATTAAATGACCATATATGAATGGATTTATTTCTGGGCTATCTCTTCTATTCCATTGATTTATGTGTCAGATTTTATGCCAATACCATACTGTTTTGATTACTATAGCCTTGTAGTATGAATTGATGTCGGGTAGCATGATACCTCCCACTTTGTTCTTATTTCTCAAGATTGCTGTGTCTATTCGGGGTCTTTTATGGCTCCATATAAATTTTAGGACTATATGTTCTATTTCTGAGAAAAATGTCATTGGTAGTTTGATAGGAATTGTGTTGAATCTATATATTGCCTTAGGTAATATTGACATTTTAACTATATTAATTCTTCCTATGCATGAGCATGGTATATGTTTCCATTTATTTGTAGCTTTGATTTCTCTCTTCAGTGTCATAATTTTCTGAGTACAGGTGTTTTAACTTTTTGGTTAAATTTATTCCTAGGTATTTTATTGTTTTTGAAGAAATTGTAAATGGGGTTGTGTTCTTGATTTCTCCCTCTGATATTTTATTACTGGTGTATAAAAATGCAACTGATTTCTGAATATTAATTTTGTATCCTGCTATTTTACTAAATTCATTTATCAGTTCTAATAGATTTTTGTTGGAGTCTTTGGGGGTTCTCTATGTATAATGTCATGTTATCTGCATATAATGACAATTTTACTTCCTCCTTTCCAATTTGGATGCCTTTTATTTCTTTTTCTGTCTGATTGCTGTGGCCAGAACTTCCAGAACTATGCTAAATAAAAGTGGTGAAAGTGGGCAGCCTTGTCTTGTTCCTGATCTTAAGGGAAAAAGTTTCAGCCTTTCCCCATTGAGTCTGATGTTAGCTGTGGGTTTATCATGTATAGCCTTTATTATGTTGAGATATGATCCCTCTATTCCCACTTTGCTGAGACTTTTTATCACAAATGCCTGCTGGATTTTGTCAAATGCTTTTTCTGCATCTATTGATGTGGTCATATGAGTTTCTGTCTTCTTGATTTAGTCTTGGAAGATTGTATTCTTCTAGAAATTTACCCATTTCTTCCAGAGTGTCTAATTTGTTGGCATATAGTTGCTCGTAGTATTTTCTTAAAATTATCTGTATTTCTGCGATATCTATTGTCACTCCTTCTATTTCATTTCTGATTTTACTAATTTGAGTCCTCTCTCTTTTTTTGTTGGTGAGTTTGGCTAAGAGTTTGTC
>NW_017733711.1:3521-4296 GCF_001890085.2 Hipposideros armiger
TTCTGTTTGTCACCTTTCTAAAATGGTTTGGCCCACTGGAAGATGTCAATACATAGTTTTCCATCTATTTATCTAAAAAGAATTGGTTACTCTTACACTGAGTAGGAAATCCCTCTGATATTTTTGTAATATGACTGAGGTAGGGGATCAACTTCATTTTCTTCCAGATCAATATTCATTTTGACAGCTTTGATTCAACGATCCAATCTTTCCAAATATATTGAAATACAACTTTATCATGTGTTAAATGTACTTATATACTGAGACCTAATTCCTGATTCATTCAACAAATAATTACTGAGCATCTGCTCTGTGCCACAATTTCTGGGAACATTATATATTACCTTCAATGCCCGTGCTTCTGCCAATTTAATTACCTATCCATGTTGGTATCATTAATTTATGGCTATATTATCTCTTATTTGTGTTAATTTTTGATTCTCCGCTCAATTTTTTTAATACAGTTGCTTTCAAATCACTCTCTTTCACCTGGTTTCATTCAGAACTCCACCTTTATTTACATGTGTTCCTACTGAAGAGCACATATATTTACATACATTTGTGAAATTACAAAGGTGAACAAAACAGGTAAAGTCCTGCATTGCGATGGTGAAATCAGAATACAATGAAATAAATGTTTGCATGACATAATGTGCTCAGGCTTAAATCATATGAAGAAAGTAACTCAGTGTATAAGTATGGGATTTTCCTGGTGCGAGCAGGATTTTATAGAGTATGGTCTAGGGAGGCCTTTGCATGTTGGATGAAGACCAGA
>NW_017733711.1:5956-11691 GCF_001890085.2 Hipposideros armiger
TGCAGCCTCTCATCTTTGGGCTTTTCCTCTCCATGTACCTGATCACTGTGTTGGGAAACCTGCTCATCATCCTGGCCGTCAGCTCAGACTCCCACCTCCACACACCCATGTACTTCTTCCTCTCCCACCTGTCCTTTGTGGACATCTGTTTCACCTCCACCACCATCCCTAAGTTGCTGGTGAACATCCAGACTCAGAGCAAAGGTATATCCTATGAAGGATGCATCACACAGATATATTTTTCCACACTTTTTGGAGTATTGGATGTGTTCCTCCTGACTGTGATGGCCTATGATCGCTTTGTGGCCATCTGTCACCCCCTGCAGTACATGGTCATCATGCATCCCTGGCTCTGTGGACTGCTGGTTCTGCTGTCCTGTATCATCAGTGTCCTGAATTCCTTATTACATAGCTTAGTTGCATTGAGACTGTCCTTCTGTACAGACTTGGAAATCCCCCACTTTTTCTGTGAACTCAATCAGATGATCAAACTTGCCTGTTCTGACACCTTTCTTAATGACATGGTGATGTATTTTACAGCTCTCCTGCTTGGTGGTGGACCTTTTGCTGGTATCCTTTACTCATACTCCAGGATCATTTCCGGCATACGTGCAATGTCATCAGCTCAGGGGAAGTATAAAGCATTTTATTCTTGTGGATCTCACCTCTCAGTTGTCTCCTTATTTTATTGTACTCTGCTGGGAGTGTATCTCAGCTCTGCTGTGACCCACAGCTCACAGTCAAGTGCAATAGCCTCCGTGATGTACACTGTGGTCACACCCATGCTGAACCCCTTCATCTACAGTCTTAGGAATAAAGACATCAAACATGCTCTAAAAGCATTCTTTTTGAAGCTAACTATAAACAGACCAATTGTCCTAAGATTGAAGAAGTGCCCACAATTGCAGAGGTCAAAGGCTCACAGTCAGATATTGTGATTATTTTCAGACTGTGGAAGGATTACTTGCTCTCTCTATTTATTTTCTGGAATTTCCATTTCTTTAGCCTCATCTTCTCTAATCAATGTATGTAACTCATTTTAAGCTTTCAGCTCTCTCAGGTATCTAATAGCTTTTCCCATAGTTTATTTCCTACTTTTATTTACTTTATTTATTTATTTATTTAAGATTTTATTGGGGAATTGGGGAAGAGGAACAGCCAAGTTGTTGTCCTTTGATCTTAGTTGTGGAAGGTGCAGTAAGCTCAGCTCCAAATCCAGTCATGCCACTCAGCTCAAGGTGCCAAGTTCAGTCTTAGTTGTGGGTGGGCGTAGCCACCTTCCTATGTGGGAGTCGAACTGGCAGCCTTGTTGTTAAGAGCGGGCTCTCTAACCCCTGAGCCACCCGGGCAGCAGCTCAGGTCAAGGTGCTGAGTTCAGTCTTTAGTTGTGGGCAGGCATAGCCCACCATCTCGAATAGGCAACCTTATTGTTAGGAGCACTGGCTCTCACCAACTGAGCCATCCTGCCACCTGTGAGCAGCTCAGCGGCAGTTCAGCTTGGGCACAGCGCACTGGTCCATGTGGGAATTGAACTGGTGACCCTGTTGTTCAGAGGTCACACTTTTGAGCAAGCTCTTAACAAACTGAGCCACTCGGCCAGCCCCCTACTTTATTTTTAACCAGAATCAGAAATATATTTGTAAATTCTCATTTACCTAATGTAATGATACAGATTTTTTTAAAGAATACTTTTTTCTAACTCTATATATCATACCAAATAATTTTCCTTTTGTTTTCTTTAAAAAATTGTCATGGGTCATAGTACTCAAATGGAAAAAAAAACTACACTTGATGACTGAAGCAATTTATATAATTTTAGAACACATGAAAATCTGAGACTACTCTTTTTCCCTTTGTTAGAAATTTTTTTATATATCACTATCTTAGCTGCTCTTCCTGATAATATAGACTATAACATACTAGTGTGTTTTATAGATGGTCACTGGGTTTATTCTATTCATTAGAATCCTGTTCTATTTTAGCTGGGTGGCCACAATGTCACTGGCAAAATGATTATCAAATACATGTCTCCAAAAGGAGTCTTCATTGAAAGTAAATTTTAATAACTAGATTGCCTTTTAATAACTAGAATACCACTTTAAAATCACAGATGAATTTCAATATAAAGAAGCAAATTTTAAATCACACATCATATTACTGTGCAAAATATTTATTGATCCTGCTGTGCTTTTATTCATTGGAGTATGGAGGAACGGTGCCTATATGTAAAGGGGTTTATACATATGGTTGAAGATATGCGGGTGTCTTTCTATATTTTATTGAATTATCTATAGGTTTCTGCTTGAAATCTTTCAGTGCAGCCTATAATATGACTCCATTACTGTAAATACAATGTCAGAGGGGTAGTGGCTTGGGGGAGGTGGGTTATCACTTTGTGAGGGGTGTAAATGTCTAACTATTACATTGTTTTGTACACCTGAAATTAATTTTAAAAATGTAGATTCCCCCTTCTATATTTTCCATTAACAAAGAAGGGATGGTGAATGGTCATTATATATCTCCATTGTGCTCAGTATTCTGTTCATGTTTTATAATCAAAGAGTGACTCAAGAGCACTTGCATTCTTGTCAGTCCTGAGAGTCAGAGTCAGCAGCTTTCCTACACACACATGCATGTCCTTTCAACCTCTCCTGCTTACCTTGCAGTGAAGCCCAAAGAGAGTTTTTAAATACAGTTGTTTGAAATAACACAATAACCATGAATGCTGTCTTCAAAAATGAGAACAAATGCCAACAATAATCAGCAGCAGATTAATATAATTGTCTTCACTTCTGTTCACTTTGATTATTGTATGAGTTAGCTATTGTTGAATAACAAGACATCCTAAAAGCAAATTATTTAATATGATGCCTTTTTTTACCAAGTGAGATGGCATGGTGAGGAGTTGTTCCCTGCTCCATTGGTCTCCTTTTCAATCTCTAGTCAGCTGCGAGTCTGTATGTGTGTACCTACGGCTCATTTATAATGTTGTGTGTGGCCATGGTGCTCTTCTCTCTTTATCATCAGTTCACTCTATTTCTATACCTAGTTTTATCTTCTATTTTAAAGACAAGAAAGAATACCCAATGTGAATTGCTTTAATTTGATTCTACTGTTCCTATATCCATACATCACACTTTGTTTTTTTTCCTGGTGTGAATCAGCTACCTGTGCTCTATATCCTACTCAGATGGATGCTCTGCTAGTTTTATTTCCTTCTAAGTACTTTATTGGAGTAGAATTATGTACTATGAATGGCATATAATAAAAATGTACAATTTGATGACAACAAAGAACCATATCTAAATGATAGTCCACACTTCATGTTTTGTTTTGTATGTAAGTCAAGAAAGTGCACAGTAAATTTTAAGGCCTTTTAATGTCATTGTTAAACGTTCACTCTACCTCAGCCTCGATTTCCTTATTTCTGAAGGTAATGTGGAACAGTAAACATGACTTCAGGCGAATGTTTCAAGAAACAAGTTAAATATGTAAACATATTCTACTGAATCCATGTTACACATAAATTTAGATGATGAATTACTTTTCTTATCTTAATGCCTCAAAGGGATCAAAATCAAAAGCACTGCAAAAAATCTTACCTTTATGCAGTAAGAAATTCTCTACAAGCTTAAGAGGCTGAATATCTTCAAACTGATGATAAATTTCTTCTACTTAAGGTGTGCTTACAATACAAAATGCCTTTACCCAGGGGAGGCTAAAGGATGAATCATGGCACTTCAGTTTCCTGAAGAAAATTTTATTGGATAAATGGTACTAGACTTATCGGGGGGATAACATCATAAGTAAATGTCTAACCACTATGCTGTAACTCTGAATCTAATTTAATATTGAATGTCAATTGTAATTTAAATAAAAAATTTTTAAATAGTATGTGTACATTTTTTAATGCTAATGTAAAATTATCACACTAGTGATTTAAATCAAACACATATATGTTCTTACAATTCCTGAGGCCAAAACCAGAAAATGGATCTCACTGGACTAAAATCAAGATGTATACAGGGCTAAATTTCTTCTCTAGGCCACAGGGAAGAATATATTTACTTTCCTATTGCAAGTATATATTATAGTGCAAAAAAAATTAAACATATTTCTTCTAAATACAGTTTAGTGGTTACCAGAGGGTAAGGGGAGGTGGGAGGTAGTAAAAGAGGGTAAAGGGAGTCAAATATATCATGATGGAAGGAGAACTGACTGGGTGGTGAATACACAATGTGATATATAGATGATGTATTATAGAATTGTACATTTGAAACATATGCAATTTGACTAACCATCATCACTGCTATAAATTTAATTTTAAAAAGCCAAAAAGTTATTTCATGGTGAAAGATTAAATGAGAGCTCTTGACTTGTGATATAAGTATGAAAATACGAATTGTTTTTGGAAATGTGTCATGAAGCCCAGTGTGTAGACTGAGGACAAAAGGACGTTGTTCTCCCCCTTGTTGAAAAGAAAAATAGCTGTTTTCTGTAGATATCAGGGGCTGTATCTCCACCACAAATCAATATTTGGAAATTTGAGTTTTCTAATCCAGACTGGCTCCTCAGTTTTAAATTTAGAAAACTTTTAGATCAGGTTTGGGATAAGGTGCTGGGAGCTTAGTCCTCTGGGAGCCAGCAGACTTGATGAGGAAGAACTAATAAAAACTGGATTCACTTGACTTCTAATTTGGTCTTTGGGGAACACAGATGCTCCAGGGAAACTGTCCCTTCTGTCCAGACGCACAGGGAAATCATGTGCATAGAGATTGGAGTAATAAGATGGAAATGTGCCTAATGAGCAGACATAGGGAGTTGTAAATATCTCCTCATGTCCAGTCTCTCAGCAGGTGTGAGATTGGGCTGTGTCGGACCAGGTTGTTGTTTATGGAGTCCCAAGTTTGTCTGGGAGACCAGTCCTTGACTCTTTGCTGCTATCTTGTCTGGGGAGAGGGTTTCAGTCTCCATCATCAACCATCCGGAAGTTGAACTTTCACACGGAGACCTTCCCCTCAGATTTTACAATCAGGTGAGTCTGAGAGTCCAGTAGGTGGTAGTGCAGGAAAGGGTCAGAGAGAATCAAAGCCAAGCACATTTACTTGAGGGCATTTGACAGCCATCAGCCTAGCTCAGAGCCTAGAACTCCCTATGGTTGTTTGCTTGCCTGATTTACCAATTAATTATTTATTTATTATGCTAAAAAGAGAAGTGAACATTGAACTCAGCAACACATGGGTAATTGTTGATAATTAACTGATGGAGGCTGATTGGAGATGGCAATGGAAGGCATAAAGTGTTTCAAGTAAAAGTAGAACATATCCAATGAGTTTTGAAATTAAAGAGAAGGAAATCGAGTATGAGGTGTGGAGGAATGTCAAATGAATTGAGGGGAGTTCTTTTTTATTATTACTTAATAATGTACATTCGACTACGTTTTCATATTGATGAGAAAGATCCAGATCGAATATATTGCTTGCAGATATTATCTTGAAACATTAGCTCATGACATATGCATTTTATAGTATCTTCTGTCACTCTGGGTATTTGCATGAAAATAAATGATAAATGAGAAGAGTAATGCTAAATACCATAATTTTACAATTTTTTCATTACCTGTGACCTGAATATAGTCATAGGTTAGTTATTTATTTTTCTCTGTTGTAAATTGTCTGTACAAGTTTTTACATTTTTATAGTGTGGTCAGAGTGTTTTTAGTCCTGTTTTTTTTA
>NW_017733712.1:0-873 GCF_001890085.2 Hipposideros armiger
CATCATCTCACATGCAAAATAGTAATGAGAAAAATGTATAGAGACAGCCTAAGGTTGAGATGCCTGAAAGATGGGCTTTAATAGAAATTACCCAGAGACCGTCTGCAGCATATGCTGTAAAGCTAAGCTCTCAAGGATTTTTTGTTTGCTTGTTTGTTTTATCATTAAACAACTGAAATAATTTTCTTTGTTAACGCTGGATGGCATACACAAGACAGAATGCCCAGTCTGAATTCTTTACTATCTGCCAACCAATCAGTTTTGTTCAAAAAAGATGTAAACATGATTCAGTATACTCAGATTTTCTGCATTTTTCCCTCTCCAGAACCTCCCCTTGGTAGCATACATTTTACCTTGCTGTGTTTCTTAAAGACAAAGTTTGATGACTGTCTCTCACATTTAAGTAGGCATTTAGGATGTTTAACATGCAAAACAAGGAAGTGCATCTGGATTAAGAGAGCATTGCAAATTCCAAACAAGATAAAAATAAAGAAATAGGTGACTCAGGTCATTAAACTAAAAATGACAATCTATAAAGAGCAATACACAAATCCACAATTAGAACTAAAAATTTTAGCACTCTTCTTTCACTTCTAATAGATAGACGACAAAAAAAGTAAGGGCATAGAAAAGATTACCAATATGACTAGCAAATCTCACCTAATTAACAGGCATAAAACATTGCAGCCAAAAGCTTCAGAACATCCATTCTTTTTAAGTGCCCACAGAACATTTATCAAAATAGATCATAGGCCGACCATAGTGGTTTAAGCTAAAAAGCAATAGCAGCAGGAAGAGCAGAATAAACTAGTTTGCCCTTGAAATATTTGGAAATTAAGCACTGTGTCTCTAAATAATCCACACTCAAGGAAG
>NW_017733712.1:5461-13573 GCF_001890085.2 Hipposideros armiger
CCATGCCTCCAAATAATTGTCCAGGTTTCCCTCTGGCTCCAGCCATCAATGACATTCCATTTGTCTTGGCTGACATGTTTCCTGTCCACTGGATCTGAGATGTTCTGTGTAACAGGGTATAATAGGTGGACAATACTTTTGAAGAATGAGGAACCAGTGTCAGGAAAGGTCAGTATTTAGTAGGTGCCTCATGAAAGACAAAGTTTGACCTCTTATCCGTGGACAGCAAAGAAAAAGAAAAAATAATTTCATCTCATTTTCCATCATTTGAGGAAAGCATTTGCTCATGACTGCCATCAGCAAGGCCCATGAAGCTCATGACCAGATGAAAAGGAGGGGATTTCCTGCCTATCATGGGATGCGCATTAGTGTAAAACAGTCATAGCATTTCTGACATAGGAGTTGTTCATTGGCCTTGGCTACAACCTCAAAATTATAGCACCCATAAATACAACAAGCGGAAAAATATTCAACTGCAATTACAGAGTTACTGAGTTACACATATGTAAATGAGGAGCCCAAATGTGTAAAGGGTGACCCTGTAGGTTACCACGCCTATTGCTAGGAGTATATAAATGACCGTGTCCAGAAGGTGACATTGAAACTCAGAATCTCCTCACTCTACCTCAGCGGAACCCACATCTCCCGTCAACATGTCCTACAACTGCTGCTCTGGAAGCTTCTCCTCCCGCTCCCTTGGGGGCTCCCTGTGCTACCCAGGCTCCTCCTGTGGCTCTTCCTGCCCCAGCAACCTGGTCTACACCACTGGCCGCTGCTCCCCCAGCACCTGCCAGCTGGGCTCCTCTCTCTACAGTGGCTGTCAGGACACCTGCTGTGAGCCCATCAGCTGCCGGACGCCCTGCGTGGTGTCCAGCCCCTGCCAGATGCCCTGCTACCGCCCGAGGACCTCGACGCTCTGCCGTCCCTCCCCGTCAGCTTACTCTGGGTCTCTGCGCTGTGGGTCCAATGGGTTCAGACCCCTGCGTTATGGAGTCTGTGATTCTCCTACCTTAGACTATGGATCTGGATTCTACCATCCAACCTATTTTGTTTTTCGGAATTCCCAACCATTTTGCTACCAGCCAATCTGTAGATCTCACTTTTACAGATTAACTTGGTGAATGTTATTAACATGCTGAATATTTTCAGAGAATGTCAATTATTTTATTCTCTCAAATAGCTCTCTTCATGGTCTCCAAAGACAAATTGCTCACCCACTCTATGGCCACTCAATTTAGCTTACAGGTTGGTTCTTGCAGAATTTAAACCTAAGTAATGAACCTAAACTTTAAATTATAGTTGCATTAGATGGAAATCATCCAGGTATTATATATCCTTCAAGAACTAGCAAAATCTAATTGTCTTAAGTAAATAAACATATTTATTCTGGCATCCATATATGTTGATGTTATTATTATTTGTTATTTGTTTCTTGACCAGGAATTTCTTTCACTCTTTATCAGGTTTATATGTGTAAAAGGTTAATTTGCTTTGCAAAGCAAGCTTTGAATTTCTAGAGGTTGGGGGATTTGAAATAAAATTTTTGGTCTTTAGATTTTGTTTGCATTTTAATATAAACATTGTATAAATAAACAAATCAAGAGCTTAGAAAGCTTAATTCTTTAAATCATGTGAGTTCTTGTATCTCTCTTCACAGGAGGAGAAAAGCTCAAAAGTTGGTGGATACATATGGAATGTAGAGAGAAAGAATAAAATTTAGAAAAACTGCTGGGTTTGTACGTGAAATACAAATTAAATGTAAATCTAACTTGTGTCTGTATATTTTCAGAAAATACTAAATATAAAGCTTGAATAACTTGCATTAAGTTCATCCCATGTTGGTTGGTAAAGTGACCAAATCCCTGAAGCCCTGTGAGTACTTTTCCATGGAATTCATTTATTTACAGTATATAAGGAGGAAGTCAATTATTCTTGGTGTTAAGATTTTGCTTCAGGATGTATGGGTTTTAACCTCTACGTTTTCCAATGGCTCAAACTACTTATGGTTAAAAACCACAGCCTTTATGTCAGCAAAAAATGGGGAGCCTTTATTTTTATTTTTTATAGTCACCTGTTAATCTTTTATAGGCCACATATTCCAGAAAACCATACACTGCTATGTCAGACACCATTTGATCAGGAGACAAATCTAATAATAAAAAAGCATTACCTTTGTACTGAGCTAAATCAATGTTCAAAGAGGTTTTCAAGTCATTATTTCTTTATAATCTTAAACAGTGCTCAGAGGAAGATAAATTTTATGTACTCCATTTCTTTTAAACATGAGGCAATGGAAGCTAAAAGTGAGTCAAGGTCTGGCCAAAGATCCAAGTCTTAAAGAAAAATTGATGCTCCCAATTTCTTGAAAGATGGAGCCTACTATAAAAAAGCAAAAAAAGAGGTAGTATAGGATAGAATAGAAATAGTTTGGGAAGATTAAATGGAATGAACAAGGCCAAGAGGTATATAGTTACCTTGTATATTTAGGGAACATTTGGGCAATTAATTTATAATGAGTGGGGGGTTTATTTGGTAAATAGGGCTAGATATTTAAATGGCTGAAAATCATCACTCCAGATTTTTCGTCCATTCTAAATAATTTTGCATATATCATAAAATAAATTTTTTCCAACCATCCTTATATACAGAAATTTAACATGATGTTATTTACCAAATATTACCTTTGACAGCATTAAACTGGGTAGTTTGAATCATTCCTATCAAACTAGATAAAATAACCTGCACAAACACTAGAGCACCATCATGTTAAGAACTGCAAGATCAAAATTAGAAGAGGCTTTAAGTCAATGAAATGTTGGTATTTGGACTATTTTCTTCCTGGAGTTGTCCATTGATTCCAAAATGGATGAGCTCATGGTGTGAATGAACAGAATGAGATTCCAGGACCTTCTAAAAAGCTGGGAATACAAGTAAACATTCTAGGTTTTTCATATGTTCTAGGCTTAAAGATTGTACTACAATTTTATTATAAGTAGGTAAACTTAGATATGTTTCATAGGAATTGAAGCCAATCTTTGAATTGTATCAATATTGAAGATAGGAGAGTATTAGTAATCTTACTCCACCGTAGTACATCCAGAGTAAATTCCTCTCCAAATAGACCTATTCAGAGCCTCAAAGTACCTATGGTAATTAATTGATTAAAAATTACCAATGTTACCAAAAGAGAAAGAAAGAAAGAAAGAAAGAAAGAAAGAAAGAAAGAAAGAAAGAAAGAAAGAAAGAAAGAAAGAAAGAAAGAAAGAAAGAGACAACACAGTACGAACAAACCTACAGGAGATCCAGATAATGAACATATTAGAAATATATAGAAAAATAATTGTGGTTATTATTCTTAAGAAATTAAAGACAAGTTTAAGAATTTTGACAGAGTGCTGGAATATATAAAAATGGACACGAAAATGCTAAAACTGTAAAATACAAGAACTAAAATTACAAAACTCCAATGAATTCAAAGGCAAACTAAAACAGACTGAAACTAAGAATAAACCTCCTCCCAGCTGTGATACAGAATACAATAATGAGCTCAGATCAGAGCATGGGAGCATATCTGATTGGAGTATAGGAAAACTGGAGGTGCGATAGCGCTGATAAAAATTGGAGACAGTTCCTGCTTAACTCAGTTCTCTGAGGAATCTTATTGATAAGCCTTTCCCTTTCTAACATGCACAAGGAAGGACTTACATTCTCTGGAAAACAATAAATCTAAATTTTGCATATGTATCTTTGTGGGTGTATATGTGTTTTATTCCTATAATCATATCTGTATATAAGTATGAACATTTATACCCCACATTCTAATGTTCTTTCATATACAATCTCTGTAATGTAATAAAATCTTACAAAAATTTTCAGAGAACATGTTCTTTGGCAATAGTGCCTGAATTTCATATTCCAACAGCCAGTTTCCAATCTGAATCGTTTCTCTACGTGTGTGTGAGGAGGTTATCACTGATCCTAGGTGGGCAGAGTCTAGGTTCAGAAGGTATGGTTTCCATTTTGGTGCCTTCCCAAGGCTTGAACTCAATGTAGCTGAAAATGAGCTTCTAGAGCAGCCCAGATGTCTGTTTCAGTTGAATCTCCCCATGAAATTGGATACTCTCATTTATTATGATTACCTTCTAAGCTTTTATAAATATACTATTTCAGAAAGTCAGTTGCTATAAATGTAGCTTGTTGTCAATGAGCCAAACATAAAAACAAACTGATATCTTTGTGTAGAGCCAAGAAATCTTTAAAGCAATTTCCTATGCATCATTTCATTATACCCTCAAACAGACCTGTTAGGAATTTATGTACTCATATTATGTACTCGTATTAATACATGATAAAATAGAGGCTCAGGGGAATAATAGACTTGCAAAAAGTCCCATTCCTTTAAGGAAATGAAAATGTCCCACTTTCGTCCTAAATGCATTAAATATGGCAGACATAAGTGAATACATAAATCACCAAGTTAAGCTTACTTATTGTATAGATGTAGAACTTGAGACCTAAAGAACTAGCTTCTAGGTCACACTCCAAGTTAGTGGTAAGAATAAAGATATAATCCCTGGTTCTTAAGTTTCATTTTAATACAGTTTCAATTGTGTCATGTGATCTCATCTTCTCTCCCCTCCAGTTTCCTTTTTCCTTCTTCTCTTCCTCCCTATTATCACCACCATTATTATCACCAACAACCAGATTGCCTGGAAAATAATCATGGTTTCTAGAGTGTTACTGGGAAATAATGAGAAAAAATATAGAAAGTGCTTTGGCTTTTCCTGACAAAATTTGAAATGGCAATGTTGGGTGCTCTCCTGGGAACTCAATATTATTTTGTTTATGTTTCATGATTTCTGAAAATGTAGCAATCCAATCTATCCACACAGGCAAATTCCCACTTGTGGGCCACAGTTATCTTAGAGATCCTGAGTGTAGACAAAAGTGCATTAATGTAGAGGAATACTTTTTGGCTAAGTTGGGTCTATCTCTGATGATTAAAAATTATCTGAATATTTCAGATGTGAAATTGGTTCTCTGGCCCCTGGAAATACTTTAGTTACAAAGCAAACTTTCTTTTAAAGACAAATTGGGGGTAGGTTCAGTAGTAATTACACAGCAATATAATTAAGTACTCATACCCAACAAGTAATTACAGTGTTGGAAACCGTAAATTTATAATATCACAACTGGTGCTGATCTTTAATATTATAATGTCTCATTTAAGAATGCAAGCTTCAAAGTATACAAACTTTACCATTATATCTCAAGAAACTGTTCCAATTCCATACAAAAGCTGCTCAGAAACAGCCAGTCCATACCCCAAAGTCTTTTGAAACACTTTGAATTCACCAGGATCAAGAGAAGGTTCTCCGTATATGCCAGCAACTTAGCATCAGCCATACCAGGTCTCCAGTTCCCTACAAGGACAGCCACAATCTCTACCAGGTTCCCATTAGATCTTTCAAAGGCCCTGTCCCTACCAGACTTCCAGCCTCCCTGATGTATTGCCTGGCATCCATTACACACTGGCCCTGTAAATTCTGAATTCAGGGGGTCAGGTTCCAAGTTCCTGCTACCCAAGCTTCTCTATTTCCAGGAATTTCCAGTCATCTTTTTACCAGCCAGCGTGTGGTTTTGACTTCTAGGAATTAATATATTCAGTTTCCCAGGAAACTCATCATGAGTCATTTCTATGCAATTTATTGCACCAATTTTTATTATTTATTCTTGTCACATTAGTGATTACAGATAACAGCTTTGTTTTCCCCCAACCTAACTCTCATATATTTTATTAGTCATGCCTCAGTAGTGCATTGTCAAACATCTTGTCGGTACCAGTCAGTTCTCAAATAATATTCATTCGGCTCTGCTCTTCGGAAATGCATCATGAACAGATGTTCTATTGCATTTTTTGTTCAAGGAGAATGCACCATTCATATGCTTCTCTATGAGAAAAATTCAAACACAGTTTATGAAAATGTGGTTCCTCTTTCTCTGAACTTACCACTAGCAAGGCTAACCAAATAACTACTTAATTACAATGGTGATTAAAGCTATAAATGAGCAGTTCCTCAATGTATAAGTACAATTTAACAATGAGATCTGAGCTATTTTAGCAGTCAACAAAGCTACCCAGAGAAAGTATTTTATAATCTGAGTCTGGGGAATAACTTAAAATAGCTTAGCAGACAGAAACTAAAATAAGGATATCCAATTAGAAGATGATAGCACTAATTTGAGTGAGAATGATAAAACCTATGATGAATGGGGTTCAATAGTCAGGGTGTCCACATGTGCTCCTCCTATATCTCTATCTCCTGTTTCTACATAAACCTGCCTTTTGCTATAAAACGACTGAACTTCAATTCTTCCCTGAACAAAAAATTTGCAATTTTCCTCTGTGCTTCAGTCATTTGACTTATCTTCTTATACTTCTCTTTATCTGTTCTCATAGTTATTGTGTTTTTGATAAATAAAGATAACCCCAGCTTTTAGATTCATTTTTAAATGGCATTTCCTTTATAATGCTGCCATTGCCAAATAAAAGTTTTCTTTTAATCTTGTGAAATTGGGGCTAAACTGAATTACAGTAAAATTTAAAGAGTGAGGTGAAAGGGATAAAATGGTTTAGTGAGTATGGAAATCTCAAATTAGATGAAATTCAATTAGTAAATTGCTATGTGTAAAGATCCCACTTCCTGAACTGAGGAGAGTTTGAAAACGGAGTTCCCAGGTTTACTGGGGATGAGAGCACTATTATGGTCCTGGAATAAGTATAGAACAGAATAGAGTACTGTAGTAGACTCATGTATTTCATCATTTTTTTTACAAAGATGTCAAATAAATTCAAATGGAGAAAATATTATTTTAAAAATGGTATTATAATCTTAGAATCACTGCATCCATGTAAAAAACAAACAAAACAAAACAACAACAACAAAAAGAGTACAGGAAATGTGTTGATGTGTTTCATAGACCTATATATAAAAGCTGAAATTTTACAGCTTCTAGAAAAAAACATAAAAGAATATATTTCCAACCTAATGGTAAGCAAAGTTTTCTTAGAAAATTTACAAAGCACTATGAAAAAAAAATTGGTAAATTTGATTTTTATTTCATCGAAATGAAAGTTTTTGCTTATCAGAAGTTATTATTGAATACATAAGGAGACAAGTCACAAATAGGAAATCTTTAGCAATACATAAATCTAACAATGGACTTATTTCCAAAGTAGGTAAAGAATTTCAGTAGAACCTATATAAAAGTGTAGAAAAACATAAATAAATATACAAAAAAGAAGATATAAGGATAGCTAGTAAGCACAAGAAAAGGTGCTGAAAACCATTACTCATCAAGTTAATATAACTTAAAATCACAATGAGATGCCAGCGACATCCATCAAATGGCTAAAATGTTGAGAATGTGGAGCTCCTAGAACTCTCAGACACGCTGACGGGAGAGTAAAATGATGCAACTAACTTGGAAAACTGTCTGTTTATAATGAAGTTAAGCATATGCACACTCTATGGCCCAGAAATCCTATTGAGAGGCTTTTCTGCAAGAAAACTGAATCCATATGTCCACAAGAAGACAACAACAATGTTCACTGCAGTTATATTGATTATTAAGTTTTTTAACATCTTGAAACAATTCAATGCCCATTAAAGATGAAGGGTTAAACGCATTGTGTATATCACACAAGGGAACCCTAGACATTTATAAGATGAATAAAACATAAGCAACACAAAGAATCTTAAGAACATTATATTGAGTGAAAAAGCTAGATATACATGAGAACATACTGTATGATCTAATTTTATGAAGTTCTAGAACAGGCAAAATAATTCAATGGTGATAGAATAATTACAATAGTTGGCTCTGGGGGGCAGGAGGTGGGAGTTGATTTAAAAGGAGAATGAGGATACTTTCCAGGGTGCAGTAATGTTCTATATCTTTAATCAGGAAGTTGTAACAGGTGCATGTATTTGTCAAGAGCATCAGGTCTATCCTTAAAATCTCTTTATTTTATGTAAATACTAATTGAAAAAAAGATTTTTTATTCTGCTTAAAACAATTTAAAAGCTCTTGTTGCTTTTAGAAGAAAAT
>NW_017733713.1:0-11787 GCF_001890085.2 Hipposideros armiger
TTATAACCTGCTTTATAACCTGCTTTCTTGTGTAGCATTAAAAGACTTTGACTCAGTCAGCAACAACAATAACATTACTTGTGTTGTGATATTTAAGACAAGGAAGTATGCATTACCCTAAACTTTATACCTTTAATTATTGTCAATGAGGTATTTAACTTCTTAATCACTAGTAAGAGCAAGAATTTTGAATTGTAATCCAATTTTTAAAAAAGAGATGCATTTCACTAGATAGTGATAATAGATTTAAAAGATATTTTACGTATTCTCTTCTACCAAATCTGAGTCTCCTACAATGATAAGAAGCAGGAAATCTACTTTAAATGTATCATTACCAGGAGTCAAAATTTGTTATAAAACACAATATTGTTACCAAGCAGAGTTTGTTCCTGCCTCCTGGTGTGAACACATTTCCTACTGTGTAGAAAATTGTGGGTAACAGAAATTTGTTTTATTCCTGTAATCTTATAGCTACCTTATACATGGTCCACTAATTTCAAGTTAGTTGCTAAAATTCTTACCAGTAGTTCTTCCATGTTTTTCCAGAATCTCAAAATTGCTGCTGTTGACAACACTCAGAATTACGTAGACAATTATATTTCCTTTTGAAGTGCGGGAAAGGCACTGTGAGAAGGGGAATGTATGATTGGAAACAGTATACATAAAAGGTCTACATTAGAAATGGGAATTCATGGAAGATATTTTGTTCTTATCTTACTCAATTGTTTTAAAATTAGAATTGAATACTCATGTTGAGGAAAACTGGAATAGCATTACCTGGAAATCTTAGGTGGCACTTTGTTGCCAGCAGTCAAGAATAAACATCAGAAAATAGGAAGCCACCAAGTTTACGTCTATTTCCAGCCAAGGGGCAAACCCAGTCAGAAAACTGGGTCACTGAGATTTGGGGCATTGGGTATGTTTATAGAGAGACAGAACCCCTCCTGGGATATAGCCACTCCAGAGACTGGGTCCCATTGAAGCGGCAATTAGTCTGGGTTTACACTTGCTCTCTGAAAGGGGTTTTAGCTCCCAGGTGTGTTAATTTTTCTTCTGTTGGCAGAGTTACCTGTAGCCTGGGAAGCCTGGTGCCTAATGCCAACACTGGGACAGTTTTAGCTTCATTGTCATTAGCATCTTTACCATGACCACTTCAGGCATTACCATCAATGTCATCATCACCTTCACCAACATCATCACCTTTGCCATCAGTCACCACCATCATGGTCACTGTTCATCCTTAGTTTTCATCTTTACATACAACGAGTTATATTTACAATCTTTATTATGAAAAAGGCTTTATGTTACATCTTTCTGTATTGGACATTTCTCCAAAAACAAACTCACTGAATTTACAAAAAAACCTGTTGATTTTTGTTAACTTTTGTTTTATTGAAACAGATGAACTTTTATTTTTTAAATTAAAGTTTTGGGGTGACAATTGTTAGCAAAGTTATGTAGTTTTCAGGTGTACAATACTGTAATACATCACCTATATATCACATTGTGTGTTTACCACCCAGAGTCAGTTCTCTTTGTATCACCATATATTTGATCCCGTTTACCCTCATCTACCACCTCCCACCCCCCACACCCTCTGGTAACCACTAAACTACTGTCTGTGTCTATGAGTTTTGTTTTTTCATTTGTTTTTCTTGTTCTTTTGTTGTTTTCAATTTTCTATACCACATATCAGTGAAATCATATGGTTCTCAACTTTTTCTGTCTGACTTATTTTGCTTAGCATTGTAATCTCAAGATCCATCCATGTTGTTGCAAATGGCACTATTTCATCTTTCCTTATGGAAGAATAGTATTCCATTGTGTGTATATACCACAACTTCTTTATTTTTAAAGATTTTTATTGGGGATTTGGGGGATGGGAACAGTGCTGGGGAATTGGGGGAAGGGGAACAGACAAGTTGCTGTCATTTTGTTCTTCAGTCTAGTTGTGGAGGACGTTGCTTCACTGGCCCAAGTTGGCACCATCATTGCGCTCTTCTCTGGCGAGGCAGATCAGTCGCCGGCTTCTGGACGGCTGATCACGGCGGCTGCTGGCCGCCCACGATGGCTGCTGGCTACACACGGTAGCCCATGGCAACCCACTGCAGCAGGGGCTGCAGCCTACACCATTGCCCACGACTAACCGCCCAGCTCCAGGTTGAGCTGTTGTTCAGCATCTTAGCTGTAGAGGGCAGTGTCACTGGCCCTCATATGTGGGATCCGAACCGGTCCCCACTGGTGTCCCAAGCCAGCTCTTAACCAATGCGCCACTCAGCCGGCCCTACCACAACTTCTTTATCCATTTATCTATCGAAGGACACTTTGGTTGTTTCCATGTCTAGGCCACTGTAAATAAAGCTGCAATGAACATCGGAGCACATATATCTTTATGGATAAATGTTTTCAGATTTTTTGGGTATATAACCAAGAGAGGGATTGCTGGGTCATATCATAATTCTATTTTTAATTTTTTGAGGAATCTCCACACTGCCTTCCATAGCAGCTGCACTAATCTGCATTCCCACCAACAGTGTAAGAGGGTTCCTTTTTCTCGACAGTCTCTCCAACACTTGTTATTATTTGATGTGTTGATGATAGCCATTCTAGCTGGTGTGAGGTGATATCTCATTGTGGTTTTTGTTTGTATTTCTCTGATGATTAGTGATGTTGAGCATTTTTTCATGTCTATTGGTCATCTGTACGTACTCTTTGGAGAAATGTCTATTCAGGTCCTCTGCTCATTTTTTAATTGGATTGTTTGGGTTTTTTTGTTGTTGAGTTGTATGATTTCCATATATATATGTTTTGGATATTAGCCCCTTATCAGAGGCATTGTTTGCAAAAATCTTCTTTAATTCAGTTGGTTGCCTCTTTATTTTGTCAATGGTTTCTTTTGCTGTGCAGAAGCTTTTTGGTTTGATATAGTCCCTTTCATTTACTTTAGCTTTTATTTCCCTTGCCTTTGAAGTCAAATTCATAAAATCCTCTTTGAGTCCAAAGTTTATAAGTTTAGTACCTATGTTTTCTTCTGTGCAGGTTATTGTTTCAGGTCTTATGTTTAGGTCTTTGATCCATTTTGAGTTAATTTTGGTACACAATGACAGATAGCAATCTAATTTCATTCTTTTGCATGTGGTTTTCCAATTCTCCCAGCACCATTTATTGAAGAGGCTGTCTTTTCTCCATTGTATGTTTTTGGCTTCTTTGTTGAAAATTATCTGTCCATATTTATGTGGGCTTATTCCTGGGTTTTCAATTCTATTCGATTGATCTGTGTGTCTGTTTTTCTGCCAATTCCATACTGTTTTGATTATTGTTGCCCTGTAGTACAAGCTGAAGTCAGGGAATGTGATACCTCCAGCATTATTCTTTTTTCTTAGAATTGCTTTGGCTATTCGGGGTCTTTTGTGGTTTCATACAAACTTGATGATTTTTGTCTTCTATTTCTTTAAAAAATGTCATTGGGATTTTGATGGGGATTGCACTAAATCAAAACAGATGAACTTTATATTTTACAATTAAACTTGCTGTTTTATTATTTTTTATTTTATTTTTTCCAGCTTTACTGAGATATGATTGACAAATAAAAAATGTGCATATTTAAGTTGTACATGTGAGTTTTTAGGGATACATTGTGATGATTTGATATACATGTATATTGTGAAATGATTAGCATGATCAAGCTAATTACCTATCCATCACCTCAGATAGTTAACATTTCCTTTTTACTTAAGATCAACTCTCTTAGCAAATTTCAAGTGTACAACATAGTACATTAACTATAGTCACCATGATGTACACTAGATCCTCAGAACGTATTCATCTTATAACTGAAAGTTTGTATCCTTGACCAACATCTCTCTATTTCTCCAGGGCATTCCAGCCCCTGGAAACCATCGTTCTTAGATCTACAAATAAGTAAATGTTTAATGCTACCTATTTGGTAGGTAGTCTGTTTGGTAATTTTGGTTGTCAAAAGCTTGATGTCTAAATGATTCCTTAGGAAAAGCTCATATCAACAAGATCCCCTGAGTTTTTATCACTTAACAGCAGTGTGTGTGCAGCTTTTATAATTGAAGTCAGATTGGCTGTATAAAAACTAATCATCCTTGGTTCACATTTAACTTTCTTGAGTATCTAAAATGTGTTATTTTGTTCTTCTGAAAGCATTGTTGTCACAACATTTGATGACAGTATTATTTTTTCTTTTCATTTTAATTAAAGTTTATTGGTGTGACAATGGTTATTAAAGTTACATAAGTTTCAGGTGTACAATTCTGTAATACATCATCTATATATCACATTATGTATTCACCACCCAGAGTCAGTTCTCCTGCCATCACCATATATTTGACCCTGTTTACCCTCATCTGCCATCCCCCTCCCTCCTTACCCTCTGGTAACCACTAAATTATTGTCTGTGTCTATTAGTTTTGTTTTTTTATTTGTTTGTCTTATTCCTTTGTTGCTTTCAGTTTTATATCCCACATATCAGTGAATTCATATGGTTCTCAACTTTTTCTGTGTGACTTATTTTGCTTAGTGTAATAATCTCAAGATCCACCCATGTTGTCACAAATGGCACTATTTCATCTGTTCTTATGGCAGAGTAGTATTCCATTGTGTATATCTACCACATCTTCTTTATCCAATCAACTATCGAAGGACACTTTCGTTGTTTCCCTGTCTTGGACACCATAAATAAAGCTGCAATGAAAATTGGAGCACATATATCTTTATAGATAAATGTTTTCAGATTTTTGGGGTATATACCCAGGAGAGGGGTTGTTGGGTCATATGGTAACTCTATTCTTAATTTTTTGAGGAACCTCCACAGTGCCTCTGATTAACGATGATGTTGACCTTTGTTACTTACTTAAAGTGTTTTTTGCCTTGTTTCTCTGCTGTGAACTTACTTCCTTTTTGTAGTTAATAAATATCTTGGGGGAGATACTTTGAGACTATGTAAACATATTGTTTCTCAAACTTTTACCCACTAATTTTAGTATACATAGGTGAACCTTGTCTACAACAATCATTAAGTTGATATTTGTCTAATGGAGATTTTCTTTTTTTGTTTTAAAATGTAGGTTTTACGTTTTAAAAGATTTTTATTAAAATATAGTTAACATACAATATTATATTAGATTCAGCTGTACACCATTGTTATTCAACATTTATATACCTAAAAACATGATCACCATGATGAGCCCAGCAACCATCTCATGCCTTACCATGCCATCACAGTATTATTGACTATATTCCCTATGCTGTACATCACATCCCCATGACTTATTTGTTTTATACATGGAAATATGAACCTCTTATTCCCCTTTACCTTTTCCCCTCCTTTCTTAATTTTTCAATTACAGTTCACATTCAATATTATTTTATATTCATCCCAGGTGTGTAGCATAGTGGTTAGACATTCAGATAATTTAAGAAGTGGTCCCCTGACTAATCGAGTACCCACCTGGCACTATACATAGTTATTACCATATTATTGACTAGATTCCCTATGCTGTACTTTACATCTCCATGATGATTTCATAACTACCAATTTACACTTCTTAATTCCTTGATCTGTTTCACCCAGCTCCCCAACACTGCTTTCATCTGCCAACCATCAGTTTGTTCTCTGTATCTTTGAGTCTTTTTCTGTTTTGTTTGTTCATTTATTTTGTTCTTTAGATTCCACATATAAATGAGATTATATGGCATTTGTCTTTCTCTGTCTGACTTCACTCAGCACTATACTCTCTAGGTCCATCCACATTGTTGCAGATGGCAAGATTTCATTCTTCTTCATGGCTGAGTAATGTTCCATTGTATATATGTACCACCTCTTCTTTTTTCTTGATCCATTGATGGACACCCAGGTTGCCTCCATATCTTAGCTGTTGTAAATAATGCTGTAATGAACATATGGCTATACATGTCCCTTTGAAGCAGTGTTTTGTGTGACTACAGATAAATACCCAGAAGTGGGGTTACTGGGCTTTTCTCTTGTTATAGCCTTTCATTTAAAGTCTGTTTTATCTGGTTTAAGTTTTGCTATCCCAGCTTTTTGTTGTTGCTGCTGTTGTTCTTTAGTTTCCAGTTTCATAAAAATCTTTTTTATTCCCTTTCCTTTCAGCCTGTCAGTGTCGTTTGATTTGAAGTGAGTCTCTTGTATACATCATAGTTAGGGTCTTGTTTCCTTATTCATTCAGCCACCTTGTGTCTTTTGATTAGAGCATTTAATCCATTTACATTTAAAGTAATTGTTAATAGACATGCAGTTATTGCCATTTTATTATTCCTATTCTGACCTTTGTTTTTGACTCTCAGGGTAGAGAGAGGTGACCGGACTTAGTGACCCAGTCTCTGTTCTAAAGATTTCCCTGTCCCTTCCCTTGGCTTTTCTCTCTGATGTCCACCCACCAGCATGCAGGCCTCTGAGGGCCTCTGCTTCCCCTCAACACTGAACAAATGACCATAACCTTGTGTCCTGTGTTGTGCCTGGAGACAATGCCACAGGGTTTCAGCAGGACTATCCTAAAAGGCTAGGGGACGACAAAGGGAAATAAGTGTGGAGCATGTCTGCAGAATACACCAATCATTTACAGCTGTGGCTTTCCACAGGATTTCCATGCCCAGTTCCTGTGGCAGAGACCTGCCCTTACCCTCACTGCCTGGGATCACATCTGGACTTGTGGGCTCTCAAAGTGCAGACTGAGAAAGGAAAGCAGGACTTCTCTCTTTTACCATCTGGGCTCCTCTTCTTACAAGGCTGGTTTCCTGTATGAGAACCTGCTTGTCCGTATGTGATGGGCACTGGCAACACCTTTACTGCACAGGAGAAGCACTAAGCAGGTCACCTCTTTGTGTTTTTACAGTTAATGAAGTCATCAGAGTTTGCATTTAGGTCAGCCTGACCACAAAGCCCATATAGGCTGAGCTATATGAGGCTGCTGCAGGGTTTGCATTTCTCTGAGCATCAAGATGATAATTCACCCCTTGAGCCCAGGTGGGTTGATATACGAATTTCCAGTTTTAACTATAACACAAGGGCACTGTGCCCTGAAAAACAGCATGATCTTTTGAGATGTATTAGATGTGCACTTGCATGTCTGCTCTGCTTCTTACTAACCTCTGAGCTTGAACTAATTACTTCTCTTTTGTTACCCTCAGTTTACCTGTCTGTAAAATGGAAATACTATCTATAGCTTATGTTCTTGGGACACCAAGCACCATTGCGGAAGTCTCACATGAAAGGATGGAGATGAAGTCTGTGTACTAAGTTGGGACACCCTGATGCTCTTTCCATTGCTGGGTTTCAGAATGTTGGCAAGCAGCCTCATGGCCTCATTCTTTGCACCCCCAACCCCACCTGCACCTTATATTAGGAGGTTGGAAGACTCCTGGTGCAACTGACAAATCAAACAAAATTGCACATACTGATAAAGTGGTTTTTAAGGACACCCTTTATCTAAAGCAGTGCTTCTCAAAGTGCGGTCGACAACCTGTCTCAATTATACTGGAGTCCTAGGCCCTGAAACCATTATAGCAGCCTTCTCCCTCAGCCATATTAAATTCAAACTAAAGTTTCCATATTTGAAATGATATAAGTATTACATATATTCTTAAATTAAAGCAACTTGTTTCTAGCTGTTTTTTTAATTGGAAAATTGTAGAGATACTTTCCCAAATCTTTTTGGTGCCCTCATAGGCTGGTGCCTAAGCACATCCTTCGTCTGCTTGTGTCTTTACTTCCAGACAAGCCCGAAGTCATGAAACGTCTTACTCTAAATTCCATTCAAAGAGAGGAGGCTCCCCTGCTGCACTGGGTAGTGGCAGCAACACGTTGGACAGCTCCTGGGTTGGGGACATCAGCAGCAGGGGGAAACCCAAAGCTGTGAATGAGACTCTCTGTCCGACACCAGAGCGTTTGAGAACATGTGAGAACATACAGCGAGATATTGAGAGTGGGGTGGGGAGGGACAGAGACAGCAAGAAGAATTTTAGGATAGGCAGGGCCAGGACATGATGTGCTTCAGGCAGCTGGCTCTGAGCCATTATCTAAGCCAGGAGCAGGAGGTGTTTCTCTTAATAACTGGCCAGGCCCCGGTAACTGAAGGGAAGCTTGGCCTTGAGGTGGTCTTTATGGAGGAGGATCCAACTTCAGCTGGAAATGGTGCCAGGCTGCTTACCCTGAGCCATTCCTGAGCCAGTGGAGCCCCACTGCTTTGTGCCAAACTCTCACCAATGAGGAAATTCCATCCTGGAAATGGGGAAACAGAGACTATGGGGCAGCACCCTGTATAATTGGTGCAGAACTGGCCTAAATATATAGAAAGCTTTCATTTTGTGGTTTGGAATGAAAGTGGAGCCCCAAGACTGCCGGGGGTTGTTACATCTGCATTTTATTCCTTTCCCCAGAGAAATCTTTAGCTGTGGACTTGGTTCCTCTTCCAAAATTGCTCTGCATTTAATGATGTTAAATGTCTTCCTTCCCATGCCTCCTTCCTGGACTTTTCCAAGCTGTTTCAACTACATTAGATCCTTCTGACAGGCTCTGGAATTCATGGCAAGACACAGAAGTTGAAAGAGCATGAAATTTTAAAGCTGCAGTCAAAAGACCAGGAATGGTAATGCCAGTTTTTTCACAGTGTGACTTTTGAGCAACTGAATATACAAACAGATTATGGCCAGACCTTGTGTAAAAATGGAATTCTTACTCATAGCTCTGCCGCAATCAGCCCGGGAAGCCAAACCACAGCCTCTGCAATGATCAGCCCAGAATGGGCAGGACTCTTTCATTGACCACCAGCTTCCCTATTTTTTGCCCCTACTTCCAAATTGGGACCAATCAGAGGAGGCCAAATATGCTCCCAAACCAATCGCAAAGGGTGCCCCGCTTCTAGTCAGCCTGACTCCAGCTTCCCCTCCCAGCAACCTCCAATCAGAGCACACCAGAAGCTTCTCTGTCTTCCCACCCACTGCCTGCTTGTGCGTCTCTGCATAAGGCAAGTGACCCGAAGGCAAAGACAGTTGGCTCTGTTGCTATGGCAAGCTCTGAGTAAATAACCTTGCTTATTCTCATTTGTGGTCTTTGTCTATTCCACACTTGAGAAAAATCATTTAGCCCCATTTTTCTTATTTGAAAACGGTATATAGATGATCTCAGAGGATTGTGAGCATTGATTGATGCTGAATGTTAAGATGCTTTTTTTTTAAAAGAACTGCATTATTGAAGAATAATTGACGTACAAAAAGCTGTATGTATTTAAGGTATACAACTTGATGAGTTTGGAGATATACACCTGTGAATCCATAGCCATAATCAATGCCATAAACATAACTGTATAGGCATAGAATTAACCCCTGACGGTTCACAGATCATGAAAAGAATTCATGAGACTCTACAAAGTAAAAGAACAAAAAAGCTTTATTGAAAGTCAGGCAGAGAGAGAGAGAGTTCTGTTTGGTACTGGCAAAGGAGTTTTGCTAGGGTAGAGCCTGATAGAACAGCTGTGTTGGGTTTCTGTTTGGCTTGAGTTTTATATTTTTCTAAGCAGGATGTAGGTGCTTGTCACCTTGCAGGGGGTGAGGGGTGGGGCGGCTGCCGTTACAATTGTCTTCTCTTGGGAACTGTTCTGTTCCCACCTATGATGGATGTAAGGTGCTTGTTAGCTTACAGGTGCAGTGCTAGCCAGGGGAGTCAGAGCCAAATGGTTAAATTTTAAGCTCATTCCTGCTAACTCACAAGTTCGCTCCTGTTAAGAAAATGCTACATGCACCCATATTGCATATATCTCAGAGGTTAACTATTAATAAAAAGGTTATGAAATATGCACTCACACAGCCTTCCTCTGTTTTTAAGAAGACACTATGCCACACCCATAATAAGGGGGGGGGGAAACCCAAGAAAGCTGAAATAAAATTTGTCTCCAACTTACTATGACTTTCCATATAAATTTGAATTCACTCTAAAAGAAGATGCTTTTGAAATGTAATATGAGGGTCAGGATGAAAAAGTGGTGGTGTAATAAATCATAAATTTCTAACTGGGCATGTCATAGTGGGTAGTCATGCCCCAGGCTATAACTTCTTTAGTGAAAGGTTTTTAAGCCAGCCCTGTCCATAGTTCTTGAGCATCTAGGTTGACACACCTCTGAAATGCCAGAAGTAATACCCCCTCGAAGGCATGATTACCTTTAAGAGAGCACATTTTCTTGTTAACTATCCTGTAATCCAATCTCCACCTTGCTTTCTCCCACCTTCTTGTAATCTTCCTTAGGTTTCCCCCTTAATTTCAAAGGCATAAAAGAAACTACAAAAATTGTCATTTTTTCTGGGAGCATTTGAAATCTTGCGTCCTGGCAATTGTCAGTTTTGGCTCAAATAAACCCTTATAAAAATTCTCCGCAGGTTTGGACAATCTTACGTCAACACTCTAGTATTGTGTTCTAGCAAAACTCTTTTTTTTTCTTTTTTAAGACACCTTTATTGAGGTAAAACTGATACACAATAAGCTGCACGTATTTCAAGTGTACAGTTTAAGTCTTTTGAAACGATTTTTACTAAAAATATAGCTAACATACAATATTGTGTTAGTTTCAGGGGTATGCCTTATTTATTCAACATTTATGTGCCTAAAGAAGTGATCACCATAAATCCAGCAACCATCTGACACACTGTACCACGCTATCACAATATTATTGACTATATTCCTTATGCTGTACATTACATCCCCATAGCATGGAAGTCTTAGATTTCTGAGATTACTGAAATTAAACGGAGCCTTTTACTTGTTATGAAGGTATATATGTCAAAGTAGGAAGAAGAAAATAGTTAACATTTTGTTAGCTTGATTTTTAACTTCTAAATATTTATAGACAGGGTCTTTCCCTAGGTCCCACTATATTAAGAGTGACCCTGCCATCTCCCTTTCCAACAGGTCAGTGGCTAGCTCTGATCCAGAGTTTCTTGGGTGTATTGACTGGTATACAGCTGTTGTGGGTCTAGAGAAAGGCATTTTTGTTTCTTTTTCTCTTTTTCCCACTCCCTACTTCTATGCATCTTATCTCTCTGGGTAACTATTCTACCCTGCCAATTGTGTATTTCGTTCGTTATTTTTTCTTTCTAAATATGCTTTTTCTCTGGTTTGTGTGTATGTAACTTTAATATACACGAGTAACATTGTGCTTAATATCTCATTATCTTTCTTTTCTCACATAGCACTATAGCTCTGAGTTGTATTGCTTATAGCTAATCTTTTGTTTCTAATTGCTGTAATGTCTCAACTACAATTTATCTCTTTATTTACCCAATGGTGGGTGTAAAGATATATCCTGTTGTTTTATTTTTCACTACTCTCATTAGTAATTGGTTTGAGCATCTCATCATATGCTGGGTGTCACTTCAGGCTTCCTCTCTATAAATTGTTTGCTTTATGTATGTGCCCATTTTATTTTCTGTCAATGTTGAAGTTTCTAATATTTGTTAGTTAGGTATTTTTTTCCATTCTGCTGTATATCTATGAACTCTATCCCCAGTGTTGTTTGCTAAACAAAATATCCTAATTTTTGATATAATCAGATTCACCACTGTATTTGGTTTGTGGTTTCTCATCTTTTTTTTTTCTTTTAATTATTTTTTATTATGAAATACACATTTTTTTAGAATTAGTTTCAGCTGTACAACACAGTGCAATAGTTATACATTTTACCCCTCGAAGTGACAACCCCACTCACCCAATATGCCGCCCCACTTCCCCCCAATATCATACATATCTATTAC
>NW_017733714.1:0-2995 GCF_001890085.2 Hipposideros armiger
ATAATAAAAGGATCGATTCAACAAGAGGACATAACCCTAGTAAACATCTATGCACCCAACATAGGAGCTCCTAAATATATAAAATAGATTTTGACAGACATAAAGACAGAGGTCAACAGTAACACTATCATAGCTGGGGACTTCAACACCTCGTTGTCACCAATAGACAGATCCTCCAGACAGAAAATCAACATGGAAACAGTGGCCTTAAATGACACTTTAGACCAGCTGTATTTAATTGATATTTTTAGAGCATCTCACCCCAAAGCAACAGAATATACATTCTTCTCAAGTGCACATGCAACATTTTCCAAGATAGACCACACGTTAGGACACAAAACCAGTCTCAATAAATTTAAGAAGATTAAAATCATATCAAACATCTTCTCTGAACACAATGCTATGAAACTAAAATTCAATGATAAGAAGAAACCTGGAAAGCACACAAATACATGGAGGCTGAATAACATGCTACTAAATAGTGACTGGGTCAAAACTGAGATCAAGGAAGAAATCAAAAGCTATCTCAAGACAAATGAAAATGAAAACACAACAACCCAAAATCTATGGGATGCAACGAAAGCAGTCATAAGAGGAAAATTCATAGCAATGCAAGCCTAGCTAAAGAAACAAGAACAATCTCATATCAACAGACTACCTTTACACCTAAGGAAACTGGAGAAAGAACAGCAAAACAAGCCCAAAGGGAGTACAAGGAAGGAAATAATAAAGACCAGAGCAGAAATAAATTAAATAGGGACCAAAAAAAACAATACAAAAGATCAATGAAACCAAGAGCTGGATTTTTGAAAAGATAAACAAACTCGACAAACCCTTAGCCAGACTCACCAAGAAAAAGAGAGAGAGAGGACCCAAATTAATAAAGTCAGAAATGAAAGAGAAGTGACAACAGATATCACAGTAACACAGAAAATTTTAAGAAAATACTACAAACAGCTATATGCCAATAAATTTGACAATTTGGAAGAAATAGATAAATTACTAGAAGCATACAATCTACCAAGTCTGAACCAAAAAGAAACAGAAACTCTGAACAGACTAATTAATTACTACCAAAGAAATTGAATCAGTAATCAACGAGCTTCCAACTAACAAAAGTCCTGGACCAGATAGACAGGTGAATTTTACAAATCATCCAAAAAAGAATTAATACCTATACTCCTCAAACTATTCCAAAAAATGCAGAAGGAAGGAAGGCTCCCAAACTCTTTTTATGAAGCAACTATGACCCTGATCCCAAAATCAGACAAACACTTTACAAAAAACCCCCACAAAACTACAGGCCGATATCTTAATGAACATAGATGCAAAAATCCTCAACAAAACATTAGCAAACAGAATTCAGCAATACATTAAAAAGATCATACACTACGATCAAGTGGAATTCATTCTTGGTATGCAAGGTTGGTTCAGCATCCACAAATCAATTAATGTGATACACCAAATTAACAAAATAAAAAATAAAAATCATATGGTCTTATCAATAGATGCAGAAAAAACATTTGACAAAATCCAGAATCCATTTATGATAAAAGCTCTTAGCAAAGCGNGCAGAATTACTTTGCCGGGAAGAGGAGTTCTACGATATCTGGCAGTAGAAATTAGTGAGCATTCTCTTTGCTCAACTCGGTGAGGCTGAGGGTGGCTGGAGAACCTAGTGGAGCTGGCACATGGACTCCCTCACTGGTGAGCACTCACCCAGTCCCTGGTGGAGGGAGTAGCTGTGTAAGCGAGGCCCAGAAGCCTGCGGAGAATGACTGAACTGAGCGCCTTTGGCGCAGGAGCTGGAAGTTTTGGGACCATTTTTCCCCTGGTGTGGGGCTTGCACACGAGTAGTGCACAGGAGGCCACCATTTTTTCAGGGCTGGGCCCTTCCACAGAGGCTCAGGTCTGGGACTGCATTGATCTGGTGAAATTGGCGTAGGAGTGTGTGTGTGCGTGCATACGCATGTGGCCTTGGATCCCCACCCTCCACACTGCTTGTGCTGCGTAACCAGGGAAATGCCTGGTAGGCGCGCTCTGACTCTGACAGTCTGCCTGTTGAGCCGTGGGAGTACATGACTTGCCTTCGGTTCCCGTTCTCCGTACTGTGCATGCAGAGTTGCTAGGGAGGCGATTGGCTGTCAGACTGCTGGGCCTGATCTGCGAGTGGCTGATTGGGACAGGCTGAGACTGAGAGTTTTCCTGGGAGTGTTGGGTCAGGAGCTGTGCACCTGCGTGATCCGGCTGGGGCTTTCCTGGCGAGTTTGTGCAGGCTGGTTGCCCATGCAGGAGTGCATGCTGCTCTGACTTGGTGGGGGCCACTGACCACATCCTGTAGTGCGTTGGGGGCCTGTCCTGCCCACCTAGAGCTGTGTTGCTGGGAGCATCCTGAGCCCTTGGTGCCTGGCCCCACCTCCACAGGCCACAGAGGGTTTTTTGCAGCAGCAGACAGCCCGCAACAACCTGTGAGGATTTTTGGTGGTGAGCACAGTTCCAGAGCACTCAGCAGCTAATTACAGGAAGCTCAATGCAAGCCTGAGAGGGAGGCCGGTGCATGACACACTGAGTCCTTCACCCCAACAGCTGGTGCTGAGTTGTCCAGAGTTTCTCTATTGTTGAGCAAGTGGTCTGCAGATTAAAGTATGTGGAGATCCCCCTTTTATTTTTATTTTTTTCCTTGTTTCTTTTTTTTTCTTCTTTTTCTCTTTTTTTCCTTTTTTCTTTTTTTCTAGGTGATCTATCTAATATATCGAAGCAATCACAGAGCGACAGCCAGAATGAAGAAACAAAGAAACATGTCCTACGTAAAATATCAGAAGAAACCTCAAGAAATGCAACTAAATGAAACAGAGATATCCAACCTTTCAGAGACAGAGTTTAGAACACTGATGATAAGAATGTTTAAGGAACTTAGGGAGGACATAAAGAAGGATACAGAAATCATAAAAAACAACCAGGTAGAACTAAAGAATACAAGAACTGAAATGAAGAA
>NW_017733714.1:6396-12512 GCF_001890085.2 Hipposideros armiger
AAATTGGTAGTCACAAAATAGTCACAGGAATGTGAAATACAGCATGGGGAGAATAATCAATAATGTTGGAAAGACTATGTAGGGTGTCAGATGGGTACTGGACTTAGGGGAATCACTTCATAGATTATATAAACACCTAACCACTATGCTGTACACCTGAAACTAATATAAAATCATATTGAATGTCAACACTAACTAAACACACACACACGCGCGCGCACACACACACACACACACACAGTCTGACAATTAAGTTTGTGAACTTGTTGCAACAATGTTGCTAAGCTTTTTTGATATCAGAGGGATTATGCATTATGAATTTGTACCAACAGACAAACAGTTATCGAAATTTACTATTTGGAAGTGCTAAAAAGGCTACATGAAAAAGTTAGACTAAAACAACCTGAGCTTTTCACTAACAATTCATGGTTCTTGCATCATTGCACAACAATGCACCAGCTCACACGGCACTGTCAGTGAGGGAGAGTTTAACCCCTAAACAAATAACTGTATTGGAACACCCTCTCTGCTCACCTGATCTGACCCCCAATGACTTCTTTCTTTACTCGAAAATAAAGGAAATATTGAACGGAAGACATTTTGATGACATTCAGAACATCAAGGATAATATGATAACAGCTCTGATGGCCATTCCAGAAAGAATGCTTTGAAGGGTGGACTAGGCGCTGGCGTCAGTGCATAGCTTCTCAAGGGGAGTACTTTGAAGGTGACCATAGTGATATTCAGCAATGAAGTATGTAGTACTTTTTCTAGGGTGAGTTCACGAACTTAATTGTCCAACCTCGTGTGTACAGTCACAGGATGGAAAGTACAGCATAGAGAATATAGTCAACAGTACTGCAATAGTTATGTATGATGTCAAAGGGGTAGTAGACTCAGGGGGTTATCACTTTGTGAGGGGTGTAAATATCTAATAATCATGTTGGTTTTTACACCTGAAACTACTAAAATAAATAAATAGAAAAATACATAAAAAGAATATAAAATATCTAGTGCAATTATGGTGTTAAATGCTATTTAGTTATTAATAAGCAATTACTATAAGCAAGTTAAAATGTGATTGAAAACAAATGTTTTTTAAAAAAATTATCAAATAATACTTACAAAATAGTCATGGGGTGTAAAATAAAGCATTGGGAATATAGTCAATAATATGGTGATAACTACATATAGTGCCAGGTGGGTATAAGACTAGTCAGGGGGAGTCACTTCTTAGAATATATAAATGTCTAACCACTATGCTGTACACCTGAAACATATAAAGTAATATTGAATGTCAACAGTAATTGAAAATTTTTAAAAAGGGGAGGAGGTGTAAGGGAATAAGAGGTTCATATTTACAGGTATAAGAAAACTAAGTCATGGGGATGTAATGTACAGTGTAGGGAATACACTCAATAATATTGTGATAGCATGGCATGGTGTCAGGTGGTTGCTGGACTTTTATCATGGTGATTGCTCTTTTAGATATATAAATGTTGAATAACTATGGCAGACACCTGAAACTAATATAATATTGTATGTAGCTATATTTTAATAAAAATATTTTTTAAAATAGTGAAGGTGAAAATTTGACCATTGAGTTAATTGCTAAGCACTAAGGCATTTAGGGAATCTCTGACCTGGTGAGAGTCCTGCCTGCCATAAAACTTATCGAGGACCTGGTGCAACTTCTAAGGTATAGGGATCTATAGGGAGTCATGTCCTTTTTAGTTGCATTTCTTTTATTGATGTAAAATCCACATAACATAATGTCAACCCTTTTAATGTATACAATGAACTGGAATTTTGTAAATTCACGATGTTGCACCACCACTTCTATTAGTTCCAAGAGGTTTTCATGACCCCAGAAGAAACTGCAAGGTAGTAAGTCTCCATTTTATCCTCCCATTGAGCCCCTGAGTCTGCTTCCTGTTTCAGTGATTTCCTTTTGGATAATTTCTATAAATGGAATCACACAAAATGTGATCGTTTCTGTCTGTCTTCTGTTAGGTAGCTACATGTTTTCGATGTTCACCCACATTGTAGCAGGTACCAGTGCTTTGTTCTTCATGGCTGGATAAAAGTGTTATGGAGACACCAGCTTCTGTTTATATGAAAGCTGTCCAGGATGAGGGTGTGTATAGATGTGGTTCCAAACCTGCCATGTGGGATGGACCCTCACATCACAGGTTGAGAACTGAAGGGCAGTCAGTCAAGGAGAGTCAGCGGTGGCAGGAAGAGACAGCACCACGTTTAATGGAGGAAGAGTCCTCTACAGTGACACGCACATGTTTCCTGTCCCAACCACGTCTCCTCCCCGGGTCAATTCCCTGACGTATGGTCCAAATGTTCTTTCACACCTCCTGGGTCATCAGATGAGCCCCAAGTCTGCACCACTCTGAACGGTGTGTTGTTCCCTACTGTGGTCACCTCCTGGATGCATTGTGGGTCCTTAACGGGTCACGTGGAGCCTGAAACAGCAGCACCCCGAGGATCACCAGGATCACGCCAGCCACACCCATCCGGATGAGATTCCCCACTGTGTAGTCCTGGGGATGGGAGGCTGGGAATTGTGGACAGAGAAGTCAGATCAGATCAAAACCACCCAGGATCCTGGATGTCCACCCAGGACACCCGCCTCCCCTTGACAAAACATGACCCTCAGAGCCCAGCCACACAGCTGAGGATTTCTCCTACTCACCACTCTTGGGGTCTGACTTGTTTTGTGATGGGCTGATGGTGTCAGCTGCTCCTGAGAATCATAAAAAGAAGGTGTGAGAGAACCTAGGCCCAGCTTGTCCCTCTGTGCTCAGTTCTAATATCCCACTTCTCACAGCATAAGTTCTGTGTTGCCCTTAGAGAACCCTCTCACTGCTGTAGCCACGTTCCCTCTAGGCTCCTCATTGTATTCTCCCAGCTCCTGTATCATGCGAGTTCAGATCTCATTTCTGAGTTCCAGTGGGACATATTTTGGTGGTTCCCCAAGACCAGAACAATTTTCTCTCCAATGCAGTTGAGCAACTCTCTGATCTCTGTTCACTCTGGGATTTAGGACCATGATGCTTAATCCCTTGGAAATGAGAATATCCACTTATTTAACAGCTGAGGACTCAGGGTCCTGGGAGGAGAGGCTGGAGTGAGGGGCTCCTGATGTCAGGAGCACACAGGGTACAAACTAGGGGCTGGGTCGCCTTTCCATCTGAGCTCAGCCAGTTCACTTGATGTTTCATCATCTATCTAAACTCTCACTAATAATTCTTCATGTAGTTAGGAATACCTAAGAAAAGGTGTATTTATATATATTTTACATATATACACATATATACATACATGGACACATTTATACATATAAACACACACAAATATAGGCATATTTTTCCAAATGCTGGTGTTGAGTCAGTAACTAATTAAGAGAGTATTTCTGATTTTCTGAAGAAGGAAGGAGCATGAATGTAGTTAAGCAGACCAATAGCAGCCATGTAAACCCATACCAGATGCAATATAGTAGTTAGATAGATGGATAAATGTTTTAAACTAAGGATTATATAATGTTTATACATATAATATATGTATACACATATGCATATAATGATATGATATATAAGTGAAACTCTAGATCTATGTAACCTAACTGTAGATAAGTGTGTGTGCATATATAGACAAAGGGAAGAATTCAATAGGCAAGAAGGAGGCAGGTCTTTTCTGAGCTGTGTTGTCAGTGAAGGTCATCTTTGGAGGTGACAGTTAAGCCGATTTCTGAAAAAGGAGGACAAGCCTGGAGCAGCTCCGTGAAGATGTGTCACTCTTCCTGAGCCTCCTGCTCCCACTGTTTCCACTTTCTGTGTCCCTGGTCCAAGAATCTTTGGACCCCTTGGCCCATCATCCCACCAGGGGCTCCCCTGAGGATGTTCCTCAGGCCCTAAGTATTCATGGGCAAGGATGGAATTTCCTTACCTGAGACCAGGAGCTCTAGAGTGTCACTGGGGTGTGAGCACCTCCGGGAGGGGTAACAGCCATAGCATCTGAACATCCACCTGTGGCTGGGGGTCACGGGGCCCACAGGGAACAGGGCCTGGAAATCTCCACTGGGCTGTTGCTGTGAGGCCAGGGCCCGGAAGGGCCTGTGTTCTCCGTCCTTAGTCAGAATGAACCTGCCAAATCCCTCCTGTGAGCCACACAGAAGGGTCACGTTCCCTCCTGATGTCATGACAGGGCTCGGCAGGGCTGAAAGGTGGGGTTTGCTGTAGACGCCTAGGAAAGAAGGAGGCAGTATATTAAATGGGGCTCTCACCTCCCTCACAACCCCAAAGCCAGATGTGAGGGGGAGACACCCTGAGAGCAGAACCCCTTCCTGAGGGCACAGCCAGAGACTTGGACCCTGAGTGTCCTCTCACCTGTCACCACCAACTCCAGGGGTTCACTGAGCTCTGACCAGCCAGCAGGGCTGAAATAGTAACAGTAATATCTCCCTGCAGTGCGCTCTGTCATGCGCCTGATGGGGAACTTGGCGTGGTCCTCGGTCTTCAGTGGGTTCTGTCTGTCCCAGGGTGCTGTGCTTCCCTCTTTATCCACACGGAACTCCTGGGCCTTCAGGGTCCCTCGACACCAGATGGTCACAGGGCTCCCCCGAAGGATCACAGAGCCTGGCTCAGCCCAGATGGTGGGTTTGGGGAGGATCCCTGGAAGGAATCAGAGGCTGAGCCACAAAACAGTCTCCACACCCAGTTCCCTGCTCTCAGTAACAACCCTCCCATATGTCCCCCATCTGGCAGCCCAGAATGGCTGTTCTCCATTCTCAGCTGTCCAGGGGTGTCCCCTTATCCCCAGTGAGGAGTGGAACCTGGGGCACCTGGGGACAGACTCACCTGCCTGCACTCGTGTCCTTTGCCCCACGCTCAGTCCTGTAAATGAGTGAGAGATTTGCCCCTGACTCCTCAGCAGAGCCTTCATCCCCAGGAGCCTCCTGAGTCCTGGGGTCTCCTGACTGACTGAGGCCTGGCTGGTGAGTGGGGTCCCTCCCAGACCAGGGCTTCCCTCTCTTCCCCAATCTCACCGAGGCAGAGCAGGGCCATGAGGGTGGGGGTCATTGTGTCTCCTTCCTCTAGTCTCCGTTGTGCAGATAGAGAAGACTATGGTGCCGGGCAGGATGGACAGACACACAGGGTGTGGCTACTGGGAGGCTTGTCCTGCTTGTTATCATGTTAGGAGCCCCACAGGAAAAGGAACAACCCCACCTCAGGAGCCTTGTTCCCAGGATGGAGCAGCAAATAGACATCCTGAAATGACCGCTGGAGGTGAGAGAGACCAAAGGCACATCCTTCCCTCTCAGAGCCTCCCCCATGGGGTCTCCTTCATTCTCAGCCCTTCCATCAACACCTCCCTGTGGGGCACTCACCGTAGATAGTGGTCACCCAGGCCCTTGGAGAAACTTCGGGAAGACGCAGTTTCTGCAGCAGTGCTCAGATCAGCAGAGATACCTGACTCCACAGTCAGATAGCTGTGTCACTGTGACAATGAGCACAAAAGAGAAGTGCGGGGAAATAAGGGAAGGAAATGCAACCCTTCTCTTAGCCAGAGTGTGGCTTTCTTTCTATCACAGTCCCCTTCACGAACGTCTCTTTTTTCTTGCAATAGCATCCACCTCCACCTTCCTGTGAACAAGCCTCTGAGTCATTCCTGATACTCAGTTCCCCTTGTTCCTTTGGAAGAGCTGTCCCCTCATCCTGTGGTCCTTTCTTCAGCTTTAGGAGACAAGGAGTGGTTAGTGTACTAATTTTGGGAACAAAGGTGGTTCTTATTTATCTATTTCTCCTTCATCCACTACCCTTGTGACTTGCGCAGTAATGTCCAATCTCTGAGCCTCAGTTTCCCCATCTGAAGCATGTTGTAATGAATCTCACTCCTTAGAGTGGTTGTGAGATTAGTTTTGCCCAGGAGGTGAAAGGATCAATCTTCTGTTTATTTCTAGACCTGATTAAAACATGTGGGATGATACACAAGAGAATCAAGTTATCTGACTCCACAGTCAAGATGGATGATAGCTGTGCTCTCTCAAGAGTCCCCATCTGCTCCTAATGCTGAGAAATGCTATTTATGATATTTCTGAAATATGT
>NW_017733714.1:17347-22139 GCF_001890085.2 Hipposideros armiger
GTGCAACTGCAGAGGAAAGAAGGAAGCTTAACACACACTTGTGCATGGTCCAGTATTTCATGAGACTGAAAACAATGAAAGACCATCTTAAATTTGTACATTTGTTAGTACTGTTTTATTTCTACATTCTATGCTTTGATATTCTTGAGAAGTTTTTCTCAGCTGAACTCCCCTGTCTCATTGCATTTTGGTGAGCGCTTGTTCCCTACTCCCCTGACATCCTGCGTTTGCTCTGTTGCCGGTGTTGGAGAAGGACGGAGAGCAGCAAGATGAAGACCACGACCCCCATTAGGGCGTTCAGGTACCTTTGAAACTTTGGGCAGGAATGACATCATGAATAAGCCAAAAATGACATTTGACAGAGTGCCTGCTCTATGCCAGACATGTGCTGGGGGCTGTCATTCATGCCTTCCAACCCTCACAACAGTCATTCACCAGGAGATTGCTGACCACACCCTATCCATTTCACAGAGGAAGAAACTGAGGTACAGAAAGGTTAACCATGTGCTGCAGGTCACCCAGCCTGGAAGTGGCAGAGCTGGGAAGGAACCCAGGACTGTGGGCTCCCTGTGCTCTCATCATGCTTCCCTCAGGCAGACATCAGCTTCATGTTCTGGGGTCTTCATGGGCTGTAGGACCTGTATCATGTTTTACCTGGGGGTGAGGATCCTTCCTTATTACCCCCCCTCCACCCCTAGCACAGTGGAGATGGGAGAGCAGCGTGGGTGTGGGCTGGACTCTTGTGTCTCCAAAGATCCATCTCCACTTGCAGGGCCCTGACATCTGAGGAAAGGTCAGCTGGGGGCTCTGCCCTCCTGAGCTCTGTAAGAACCAGGCCCTTTATTCAGCCTTATCTCCCTGCAGGCCTGTGAGCAAGATGGGACAGGGAGCCTCACAGACATGAACCTGACCCTCAAAGAAGAGAAGAGGCCTCTGGGCCCCACAGCAGGAGAAACAGAGCTGAGAACTGACCCGGGCCTGACTCCAGCCCTTGCTTTCTCCTCTGAGTTGAGCACCTGAGCTGAGGGAAAGGTCCCAAAACTCTGGGCAACTGTCCTGCCTGTCTCTCCCATACAGGGTCACTATCACTGCTGCAGAGAGGGCAGGCCTCATTAAATCACATCCTGGGAGCTTCCCTGTGAGGTCCCTTTCCTAGGAGGTCAAAGCCAGTAGTTACCTCAAACTGAACATTTATAACTCATCAGAGAATTCTCTGGCTATCACACAGAGCAGCTAAGCGACATGCACGAGGATTACCTGAAGGTGAGCAAATTGGGCAAGTGGGGGAAGAATGAAGGAGGAAGTGCAGAGGAAAGGTNTGTGTGTGTGTGAAATAGACTGAATCCCACTCAGGCATCCATCCAGGTATGAGTGTTAGGCTCATATTGGAGCCCAGCCTGCCGGGCACATCACAGTCAGATGCTAAGTTTTGGAGAGTGTGGGCTGGCCAAGTGGCTCAGTTGGTTAAGAGTTAACTTAAGAGAGCAAGCTCTAAGCAAAAGGGCCGCAGGCTCAATTCCCATATGGGCCAGTAACACTGCGCCCAAGCTAAGCTGCCGCTGAGGTGCCAACAGGTGGCAGGATGACTTAGCTGGTGAGAACCCATGCTCTTAACAGCAAGACTCCCTGTTCGATAGTGTGTTACGCCCGCCCGCAAATAAGACTAAACTCGGTACCTTGAGCTGAGCTGCCACCCGGATGCCTTAGTGCATAGAGCAGTGCGCCCTAAACAACAAGGTTGCTGGTTCGACTCCTGCATGGGTTGGTGGCTAAGCCCACCCCAAACTAAGATTGTAACACAGCACCTTGAGCTAAGAGGCCACAAGCTGCCGACAGGCAGCCAGATGGTGACCAATGCCCTCCACAACTAAGACTGAAGAAATACAAATTGGCTGGTCCCCCTCCCCAATTTGTAAACATTGTTCCCCTCCCCCAATTCCCCAATTTAAAAAACAGTGGATGCCATGAATCAGGGCAGCCCCAACTACCCACCGCTTTCAGGCCTGGACATCAGGACAGCCCTGGGAGAAACTCTGTATGGACAATCAGGTGTGTGGGACGTGAGCTTCCACCAGGCATGGACATCTAAGTGAAATCCTCATAGTGACAAACAGTGCTATGAAATATTGTCTACAGGGTCATTAATGGGGATTATTATGTTTGAAGAAATAGAATACTAGGAAAACATGAAACTTGTTTTAATTTAACCATGTATAAATATCTGAAAAATAAAGGAGAAAATGAAATTCTTGGAAAAACAACAGGGGTTATATTATAGAAGAATATGAAACTTTAGAAATGAATTAGGCAACTATCTTATAGAGTTAATAAATAAAAATTTAACACACTCAAAATATTTTTTCCACCTTGTTCATACAATTATGACACTGGAATACAATGTTGAGGAAATTTTGTAGAATGCACTATGACACCGGAATTATAAAACTAAGACACATGGTAAATAGGGAGAAAAGGGCCAACGATGCCATGAGATTCAGGAGGAAAGCAGTGAGCGTGATGTTGCTACAGTCCTAGAGGCCAATGGTTGGACATTGTACAGAGAAACAGAGAGAACGTGCAGTGTCAGGGTCCATGATTATAAAAGAAATGTGTGTCTTCATGTTACATGGTAAAGGGAGGAAACTGATGGGAGCTGACTTTTGAACAGAAAACATACTAAAGATGGGGGAAAGTACATTCATGGGTTTAATTGTGAATGAAGAATTCAATACTCACCAAAATTATTAAGGGGCAAAGGTGAAAGGATCAGCAGGGAAGAAATCCATAAGGACAAGGAGACTGGGCCCATCTAACCTGTTTGGTGTCTCTTTTTCCACCTAAGTAGGAGGCAAAGATGGACACTTGGGGCCTCAATTTGCCCTGAGAATCAAGAGCATGAAGAAATAAAAGGCTTCCCTACCTTTCACTTCCTGCATCTCCACCAGCTCCTTTTGTGTCTGACTCAGGATTATATATTCCCATGTCACTTTCTATTCTTCTATTTATCAAATATTATTTTAAAAATACAGGACAGAATATCTACAATGCGCCATGTGATCTTTCCAGGAACAAGGATTACCACAGTTAACATAAGCTCCAATTACTCATTCAGTAGTCTAGATAGGGGTATTGATAGGAAACAAGCAAAAAGCAATGTGTTGTGGAAGAAGGAGGGAGCTGTGTTAAAGGGGGGACAGTTACCCCATGTACCCCCAGGTGTGGACTTGAGGAGTACGGTCCCCTGAGGATACAGTCCATTCCTTCTGCCTGTGAAGAGAAGCCCACAATGGGGAGGGGACCCAGCACCAGAAGCGAGGTGTCACTCTGCTTTGACCAGCCTGGAGCTCTGATATATACATTGATATCACCTTGTGGTGTGTGAGCTGGTGGGTTCAGTGGGGACATTGGTCTTTTTGCTGGAGTCCTACGGGGCACTCATATCCCAATGCCTAGAGTCCCTGACTTTATACAGATGGTAGGCATCAGCCTGCAGAGACCCCTAACACCAGATGGCTGCAGGGCTCCTGGTGGTGACCATGGGGCGTGGGTCAGTCCTGATGGAGGGTTTGGAAAGGGTCCCTGGAAGGAATCAGACCTGAAGTATCAGGGGTGCCCTTCTCTTCTCAATTTCCTCAGCTGTCACTCTAAGGTAATTTCCAAACTGGTCACCACCAGCCCAGACCTGCTGTGTTTCCCCCAGCCGCCCAGTGGGTTTATTGGGCTGAACCGGGAGGACACAGTGCCTGTACCCAGTCACACAGGCCCTGACACAGCCCTGAAAGTGTATGTGGATATAATACATATAACAACATAAATCAGTTTGTATAAAAGAGCTATATGTTTATACGGTTTCTACATTTGACTTGAAGAGGTAAAAATACTAACTCTTGGCTGTGTAAAGTTAATTATGGATAATAATATCTAGAATAGCCACTTGATTAACATTCAAAGATGTATAGTTAACACACCAATAGAGAAATTAAAGTGGAATACCAAAACTATGTTTTTTAAAATTAAAGTTTATTGGGGTGACAATTGTTAGTGAAGTTACATAGGTTTCAGGTGTACAATTCTGTAATACACCATCTATATATCACATTGTGTGTTTACCACCCAAGTCAGTTCTCTTTCCATCACCATATAATTGATCCTCTTTGTCTCATCTACCACCCTCCTCTCCCCTCACCCTCTGGTAACCACTAAACTATTTTTTATATATCTATGAGTTCTTGTGTCTTCATTTGTTTGTCTTCTTCTTTTGTTGTTTTCAGTTTTATATCCCACATACCAGTGAAATCATATGGTTCTTGACTTTTTCTGTCTGACTTATTTCACTCAGCATAATAACCTCAAGATCCATCCATGTTATTGCAAATGACACTATTTCATGTTTACTTAAGGCAGAATAGGATTCCATTGTGTATATGTACCACATCTTCTTTTTCCAATCATCTAGCAAAGGACACTTTGGTTGTTTCCACGTCTTGACCACTATAAATAAATCTGCAATGAACATCAGAGCCAAGGGAACTGCGGTTCATTCACTGATTCATGCCTTCTCATGGGACCTGGGGCTGCACTACAACAACCAGAGGTCAGACAGAAGATGAGGAACCAGAAGAAGGGGAACGTATGAGGGACGATGAGGTCATAAGGAAGTCAGGGGGCTGAAGTCACAGCAGGATGACAGGGGCTCAGAAGGAGAGGTCAGTGTGGGACACTGCTGAGAACTGGGTGAATGAGGGCAGGGATGTGTCCATTTCATTAAACTGGGCAACAGGAAGGTCCTTGG
>NW_017733714.1:24154-25008 GCF_001890085.2 Hipposideros armiger
TCTCTCCCTGGGCCCCACAGTTCTGCCAAGGGATCAGCATGTAGGATGGCGGTGCCCAGCATTTGAGGCAGAAGCCTCAGCTGAGAACTGCAGCTGGGCTCTCACAGGCTGGCAGAAAACAAAGAAAACAACATACCTGGATCCCTCCCTGCACTCTCCCACAGCTCTCCCTACTCCCACCTTTCCAGAGTTTAAGCTAGTTCCAGAACCAGAAAGAGTAGTGTCAGATTAGAGAGGAGCTGCAGCCCTCATGAACTGGAAAGAGCCGGTTTGCAGCTGTGACCTAGGGAAGAGGCTGGGACAAGTGTGACACTGCTAGGCTGGCCAGGGAGACAAAAACACCTGCCTATCCAGCCCCCACCTTTTCTGGGCAGCTCCCCAGCAGGGCAATTAGAGTTGCCAAGACACACGCAGGTGTCAGCAGTGGGTGGCAGAGGCAGCCCTGGGCTTTCAGAGGCTCAGAAATCTCATGCTTTCCATATTTCTTGAATGAAAAAGTGTCCTAACCTCAGGAGACCTCTCACAGGGAAGATGCACACCTCCGAATGGCTGGCTTTGGTACTCTCAGCACGCGTTTGTGCAGGTGAAAGCAGCAATTGCACTGACTTTGTACAAACTACCGACCACACCCCGTAGCCCCACCCACCTAGAACTACATTGCCAGGGTCACTCTGGGCCTCAGGTGGCTGGCTCTACCTCCACAAGACACAGAGGACAACCTGGAAAGAGCTTGGTAGACTTAAGCCAAGACTGGCACTGTTTTTTTATTTTTTTATTATTATCAATTTATATATATAAATTTTTTTCCTTTTATTCCCCTTCCCCTTTCTCTCTCCTTTTCTTTTTTCTTTTCC
>NW_017733714.1:26120-27620 GCF_001890085.2 Hipposideros armiger
CTCATGGGACCTGGGGCTGCACTACAACAACCAGAGGTCAGACAGAAGATGAGGAACCAGAAGAAGGGGAACGTATGAGGGACGATGAGGTCATAAGGAAGTCAGGTGGCTGAAGTCACAGCAGGATGACAGGGGCTCAGAAGGAGAGGTCAGTGTGGGACACTGCTGAGAACTGGGTGAATGAGGGCAGGGATGTGTCCATTTCATTAAACTGGGCAACAGGAAGGTCCTTGGTGGCCTGGACAGGAGCAGGGATCTCACCTGGGGTTCCAGCTCAACGCCTTCCTCAGGTTCTGGGTCCTTCATGGCAGCATCTGCTGTTGCAGAACAGGAAGTGTGTGTGTCTTTGCAGGGTCTCCCAAGGTCTCAAGGCTCTAGGCCCCACCCTGTTCTCAGATGGGACACCAACCCAGGGGCAAATTCACACACAGTGTGGATTTCAGTCTTTCTCACCCTGACAGCAACCCTCTCCCAGCCTATCCCCTCCCTCATTGCTTCCTGAAATCCTTGTGCCCCCCAGGGTAACCCCCTCTTCCTGTCACACGGGGTCTCTTCCTGGGTATTAGATGCTGGGCTGGAGCTGGGGGAGGAGACAGGAGTGTCAGGAGGAGGTGAGGGACCACGGGTAGTGGGAGTCTGCGGTGTTTGGGGCAGGAGTCTCCAGGTCTGCAGGCCTCTGTCCTTGGACTCTAGGTCTGTGGCCCCTCCACGAGGTTGGAAATGAGTGTCTCTCTGGGCTGATCAAGAGGGACAGCTCCAGCCCTGGGATGTTAGGACCACCCACCCTCCACGTGCAACTGCAGAGGAAAGAAGGAAGCTTAACACACACTTGTGCATGGTCCAGTATTTCATGAGACTGAAAACAATGAAAGACCATCTTAAATTTGTACATTTGTTAGTACTGTTTTATTTCTACATTCTATGCTTTGATATTCTTGAGAAGTTTTTCTCAGCTGAACTCCCCTGTCTCATTGCATTTTGGTGAGCGCTTGTTCCCTACTCCCCTGACATCCTGCGTTTGCTCTGTTGCCAGTGTTGGAGAAGGAGGGAGAGCAGCAAGATGAAGACCACGACCCCCATCAGGGCGCTCAGGTACCTTTGAAACTTTGGGCAGGAATGACATCATGAATAAGCCAAAAATGACATTTGACAGAGTGCCTGCTCTATGCCAGACATGTGCTGGGGGCTGTCATTCATGCCTTCCAACCCTCACAACAGTCATTCACCAGGAGATTGCTGACCACACCCTATCCATTTCACAGAGGAAGAAACTGAGGTACAGAAAGGTTAACCATGTGCTGCAGGTCACCCAGCCTGGAAGTGGCAGAGCTGGGAAGGAACCCAGGACTGTGGGCTCCCTGTGCTCTCATCATGCTTCCCTCAGGCAGACATCAGCTTCATGTTCTGGGGTCTTCATGGGCTGTAGGACCTGTATCATGTTTTACCTGGGGGTGAGGATCCTTCCTTATTACCCCCCCTCCACCCCTAGCACAGTGGAGA
>NW_017733715.1:0-1334 GCF_001890085.2 Hipposideros armiger
AGTGTTTCTGTTGCCATTCTCCCATAACTTGCCATCACGCCCAACCAAGGCGGTCCGCTGAGGCAGCAGTGTCCCTAAAAACATTGAAATTGTCCCGAAAAAACAACCTCTATGACCAAGCCCTAAAATATAAGTATGCCACCTCAGCGAAACCTAAAAGCCTGTCCCTATCATTTCCATCCCTCTAAAACCTTAACGCTACACACACCTTTCCCTTACACCCTCTTTCCAACCCAAAAATTGCTAGGAGTATCGCTCCCCGGAAACATAAGAATGTCTGCCATTATGCAAACGCACGCCTATTCCATCCCCTATTCCCCCTAACCACAAACATAAAGCACAGCCCTGTGCCGGGGCTGAAGGACCCAACGAGAAGCACAAAATTGCCGAGTCATCCTTAGCTAGGCTGGCCCAACACAGCTTAGCGCCCTCCCTGTTACTGCCCCCGCAAAAAGGAGTATACATGTAAATGTATAAGTGCTGCCAGACGGGTTCAAAACGTCTCCCAACAGCGTATAGTTTTGGAACCTGTACTCCCCCTTTCTAGTATTTTCTTTTCCGGTAACCAGTAACGTTTGTCGCACCAATCAGGGCAGTCCGATAAGACAGCTATGTCCCTAAGAACACTGAAACTGTCCCTAAACCTAACAACTTCCCTGACAACAAACCGTAAACGTAACTATCCCATCTCAGCAAACCTTAAAAACCTGTCAATACATCCCCTTCTTTCTAAAATCTAAGCGCTGCACACTCCTCTCCCTTACACCCTGTTTTGAACCCAAAAATTCGTAATAGTATGCTCTCCCCAAACCATAAGAACGTCCCCCACAATCCAAACACTCGGCTAACTCTCCCGGATGCCGCCCACACCCAAACATGAAGAGTAACCCTGTCCCGGGGCTGAGCGACCAACCCGGAACTGGAAAATTGCTGAGTCATCCTTAGCCAGGCTGCCCTCCCCACCTCAGCGCCCTTTCTGTTACTGCACCGGCAAAAGCGAGGCTATATGTAAACGAACGAGTGCTGCCGACTGGTTCACAAAGTCTCTCCCAAGAGGGTACAGTTTTGGGGAACTTACTCCCGTTTTCCAGTATTTCTATCGCCAGTCTCCCGGGACTTGCCATTGCGCTCACACCAGGCGATCCACAGAGGCAGCCATGTCCCTGACAATGCTCAACCTGTCTCGAATCCGAACACCGTCCCTGATCCCAACCTTAAAACATAAACCTCCCACCTCAGCGAACCCTAAAATGTTATCCCTATCGTATACTTCCCTCGAAAACCTTAACGCTACACACAAACACACATCTCGCTTACTCCCTATTTTGAACCCA
>NW_017733715.1:1811-2874 GCF_001890085.2 Hipposideros armiger
GAACCCAAAAATTGCTAGGAGTATCGCTCCCCGGAAACATAAGGATGTCCGCCATTATCCAAACGCTCGCCCAATCCATTCCCTATTCCGCCTAACCACAAACATAAAGCACAACCCTGTGCCGGGGCTGAAGGACCCAACCGGAAGTAGAAACTTGCCGAGTCATCCTTAGCTAGGCTGGCCCAACACAGATTAGCGCCCTCCCTGTTACTGCCCCCACAGAAGTGAGGATACATGTAAATGAATGAGTGCTGCCAGACGGGTTCAAAACGTCTCTCCCAACAGCGTATAGTTTTGGAACCCGTACTCCCGCTTTCTAGTATTTCCTTTTCCACTAACCAGTAACGTTTGTCGCGCCCAATCAGGGCGGTCCGATGAGGCAGCCATGTCCCTAAGAACACTGAAAATGTCCCAAAACCTAACAACGTCCCTGACAACAAACCGAAAACGTAACTATCCCATCTCAACAAACCTTGAAAACCTTTCAATACATCCCCTTCTTTCTAAAATCTAAACGCTGCACACTCCTCTCCCTTACACCCTGTTTTGAACGCAAAAATTCTTAATAGTATGCCCTCCCCGAACCATAAGAACGTCCGCCACAATCCAAACACTCGGCTAACTCTCCCGGCCCCCACACCCAAACATGAAGCGTAACCCTGACCCGGGGCTGAGCGACCAACCCGGAAGTGGAAAATTGCTGAGTCATCCTTAGCCAGGCTGCCCTCCCCACCTCAGCGCCCTTTCCGTTACTGCACCCGCAAAAGCGAGGCTATATGTAAACAAACGAGTGCTGCCCGACTGGTTCACAACGTCTCTCCCAAGAGGGGACAGTTTGGGGGCCCTTACTCCCGTTTTCCAGTATTTCTATCGCCAGTCTCCCGGGACTTGCCATCACGTTCACACCAGGCGATCCGCAGAGGCAGCCATGTCCCTGACAACGCTCAACCTGTCTCGAACCCGAACACCGTCCCTGATCCCAACCTTAAAACATAAACCTCCCACCTCAGCGAACCCTAAAAAGTTATCCCTATCATATACTTCCCTCGAAAACCTTAACGCT
>NW_017733715.1:4543-9088 GCF_001890085.2 Hipposideros armiger
TAAAAACCTGTCAATATATCCCCTTCTTTCTAAACCCTAAACGCTGCACACTCCTTTCTCTTACACCCTGTTTCGAACCCAAAAATTCTTAATAGTATGCCCTCCCCGAACCATAAGAACGTCCCCCACAATCCAAACACTCGGCTAACCCTCCCCAATGCCCCCCACACCCAAACATGAAGCGTAACCCTTCCCGGGGATGAGCGACCAACCCGGAAGTGGAAAATTGCTGAGTCATCCTTAGCCAGGCTGCCCTCCTCACCTCAGCGCCCTTCCCGTTACTTCAGTTGCAAAAGCGAGGCTATATGTAAATGAACGACTGCTGCCCGACTGGTTCACAACGTCTTTCCCAAGAGGGGACAGTTTTGGGGCCCTTACTCCCGTTTTCCAGTATTTCTATTGCCAGTCTCCCGGGACTTGCCATCGCGCTCACACCAGGAGATCCGCAGAGGCAGCCATGTCCCTGACAACGCTGAACCTGTCTCGAACCCGAACATCGTCACTGATCCAAACCTTAAAATATAAACCTCCCACCTCAGCGAACCCTAAAAAGTTATCCCTATCGTATCCTTCCCTCGAAAACCTTAACGCTACACACACTCACATCTCCCTTACTCCCTATTTTGAACCCAAAAATGTCTAAGAGTATCCTCTCCCTGGAATCATCAGCATTTCCCCCAAATCCAAATAGGCTACCCCTTCCCTGCGCCCCTCAACCAATTACATAAAGCGTAACTCTATAGTGGGACAGAAGGACCCAACCTGAAGTGGAAATTTGCTGAGCCACCTTAGATAGACTGCCCACCCCAACTCAGAGCCCTCCCCGTTACTGCACCCGCAAAAACGAGGCTGTATGTAAACGAACGAGTTTTGCCAGACTGGTTCGCAATGTCTCTCCCAAAAGGAGGACAGTTTTGGTGCACCTGCTCCCACTTCTGAGTATTTCTGTTGCCAGTCTCCCGGAACTTGCCGTCCCGCCTACTCCAGGCGATCCGCAGAGGCACCCATGCCTCTGAAAACACTGAACCTGTTCTGAATCCGAACAACGTCAATGAAAACAAACCTGAAAAGTAACTCTCCCACTTCATCGAACCGTAATAACACGACTCTAACATCCCCTTCCCTCTATAATTTAACGCTACACACATCTTTCACTTACCCCCTGTTTTGAACCCACATATCCAGAGAGTATCCCCTGCCTTGGTCCCTAAGTATGTCCCACACAAATCAAACACTCGCACTACCTCCTCGCGGATGCCCCCCGACAGCAAATATGAAGCATAACCCTGTGCCGGGTCTGAGAGACCCAACCCGGTAGTGGGAAATTGCTTAGTAATCCTTAGCAAGGCTGGCGCAACACACCTCAGCGCCCTCCCCGTTTCTGCCTCCACAAAGTCATGGCTATATGTAAACAAACGAGTGCTGCCAGACTGGTTCCCAACGTGTCTCCCCAGAGGGGAGAGTTTTGGGGCAACTGCTACCGCTTTCCAGTATTTCTGTTGCCATTCTTCCATAACTTGCCATCACGCCCAACCAAGGTGGTCCGCTGAGGCAGCAGTGTCCCTAAAACATTGAAATTGTCCCGAAAAAACAACCTCTATCACCAAGCCCTAAAATATAAGTATGCCACCTCAGCGAACCCTAAAATCCAGTCCCTATCATTTCCTTCCCTCTAACACCTTAACGCTACACACACCTTCCCCTTACTAACTCTTTCGAACCCAAAAATTGCTAGGAGTATCGCTCCCCGGAAACATAAGGATGTCCGCCATTATCCAAACGCTCGCCCAATCCATCCCCTATTCCCCCTAACCACAAACATAAAACACAGCCCTGTGCCGGGGCTGAAGGACCCAACGGGAAGTACAAAATTGCCGAGTCATCCTTAGCTAGGCTGGCCCAACACAGATTAGCGCCCTCCCTGTTACTGCCCCCGCAAAAGGGAGGATACATGTAAATGAATGAGTGCTGCCAGACGGGTTCAAAACGTGTCTCCCTACAGCGTATAGTTTTGGAACCCATACTCCCGCTTTCTAGTATTTCCTTTTCCAGTAACCAGTAACGTTTGTCGCGCCCACTCAGGACGGTACGATGAGGCAGCCATGTCCCTAAGAACACTGAAACTGTCCCTAAACCTAACAACGTCCCTGACAACAAACCGAAAACGTAACTATCCCATCTCAGCAAACCTTAAAAACCTGTCAATACATCCCCTTCTTTCTAAAACCTAAACGCTGCACACACCTCTCCCTTACACCCTGTTTTGAACCCAAAAATTCTTAATAGTATGCCCTCGCCGAACCATAAGAACGTCCCCCACAATCCAAACACTCTGCTAACTCTCCCGGATGCCCCCCACACCCAAACATGAAGCGTAACCCTGTCCCGGGGCTGAGCGGCCAACCCGGAAGTTGAAAATTGCTGAGTCATTCTTAGCCAGGCTGCCCACCCCACCTCAGCGCCCTTTCCGTTACTGAACCCGCAAAAGCGAGGCTATATGTACACGAACGAGTGCTGCCCGACTGATTCACAACGTCTCTCCCAATAGGGGACAGTTTTGGGGCCCTTATTCCCGTTTTCCAGTATTTCTATCGCCAGTCTCCTGGGACTTGCCATCGCGCTCACACCAGGCGATCCGCAGAGGCAGCCATGTCCCTGACAACGCTCAACCTGTCTCGAACCCGAACACCGTCCCTGATCCCTACCTTAAAACATAAACCTCCCACCTCAGCGAACCCTAAAAAGTTATCCCTGTCGTATCCTTCCCTCAAAAACCTTAACGGTATACACACACACATCTCCCTTACTCCCTATTTTGAACCCAAAAATGTCTAGGAGTATCCCCTCCCTAGAATCATCAGCATTCTCCCCAAATCCAAATACGCTACCCCTTCCCTGAGCCCCTCAACAAATTACATAAAGCGTAACCCTCTACTGGGACTGAGGGAACCAACCTGGAAGTCGAAAATTGCTGAGTCATCCTTAGCTAGACTGCCCACCCCAACTCAGAGCCCTCCCCGTTACTGCACCCACAAAAACGAGGCTGTATGTAAACGAACGTGTGTTGCCAGACTGGTTCTCAATGTCTCTCCCAAACCGAGGACAGTTTTGGTGCACCTGCTTCCGCTTCCGAGTATTTCTGTTGCCAGTCTCCCGGAACTTGCTGTCCCGCCTACTCCAGGCGATCTGCAGAGGCACCAATATCTCTGAAAACACTGAATCTGTCCCGAATCCAAACAACGTCAATGACAACAAACCTGAAAAGTAACTCTCCCACTTCATTGAACCGTAAAAACACGACTCTAACATCCCCTTCCCTCTATAATTTAACCCTACACACATCTTTCACTTACCCCCTGTTTTGAACCCAAATATCCAGAGAATATCCCCTGCCTGAGTCCCTAAGCACGTGCCACTAAAATCAAACATTCACCCTACCTCCTCGCGGATGCCCCCCGACACCAAATATAAAGCGTAACCCTGTGCCGGGCCTGAGGGACCCAACCCGGAAGTGGGAAATTGCTGAGTAATCCTTAGCTAGGCTGGCGCAGCACACCTCAGCGCCCTCCCCGTTTCTGCCTCCACAAAGTCATGGCTATATGTAAACAAACGAGTGCTGCCAGACTGGTACACAACGTGTCTCCCACGAGGGGAGAGTTTTGGGGCAACTGCTACCGCTTTCGAGTATTTCTGTTGCCATTCTCCCATAACTTGCCATCACGCCCAACCAAGGCGTTCTGCCGAGGCAGCTGTGTCCCTAAAAACATTGAAATTGTCCCGAAAAAACAACCTCTATGACCAAGCCCTAAAATATAAGTATGCCACCTCAGCGAACCCTAAAAGCCAGTCCCTATCATTTCCTTCCCTCTAACACCTTAGCGCTACACACACCTTTCCCTTACACCCTCTTTCGAACCCAAAAATTGCTAGGAGTAATGCTCCCCGTAAACATAAGAATGTCCAGCATTATCCAAACGCTCGCCCAATCCATCCCCTGTGCCCTCTAACCACAAACATAAAGCGCAACCCTGTGCCGGGGCTGATGGTCCCAACAGGATGTAGAAAATTGCTGAGTCATCCTTAGCTAGGCTGTCCCAACACAGCTTAGCGCCCTCCTTGTTACTGCCCCAGCAAAAGGGAGGATACATGTAAATGAATGAGTGCTGCCAGATGGGTTCAAACAGCGGACAGTTTTGGAACCCCTACTCACGCTTTCTAGTATTTCCTTTTCAGGTAACCAGTAACGTTTGTCGTGCCCACTCAGGGTGGTCCGATGAGGCAGCCATGTCCCTAAATACACTGAAACTGTCCCTAAACCTAACAACGTCCCTGAGAACAAACCGAAAACGTAACTATTCCATCTCAGCAAACCTTAAAAACCTGACACTAACATCCCCTTCTTTCTAAAACCTAAACGCTGCACACACCTCTCCCTTAAATCCTGTTTCAACCCAAAAATTCTGAATAGTATGCCCTCCCCGAACCATAAGAACGTACCCCACAATCCAAACTCTCGGCTAACCCTCCCCGATGCCCCCCAAACCC
>NW_017731588.1:0-862 GCF_001890085.2 Hipposideros armiger
TCAAGAAATAACAATATAATTACTTCATTTAGAAATATGGAAGGACAGACTGGAAGAGATAAAAAGTCGTTTTCTCTGGACAGCAGACCTGGAGAATAAGCAGGAGAGAGCCTTGAAATACCACTGGGCTTTTAAAATTGTGTGCACTTTCATAAAAGTAAAAAGTAATTTTTAAATGATGAAAACCCATTTTTAACCTTTTAAAATAGCTAAGATGCAAAAAGAACAATATAATGAGAGCATGGTAAGCTGGACACTTGTATCACTTGGGTGCTTCAGCTGTTAAAAAAAGCCAACTGTGAGAAGCTTAAACAAAGGGTTTATCAACTCATACAATAATAAATCTGGAAGCAGAGTATATTTTCTAGGATTGGTTTAGTGACTCAACAGTCTTATTAAAGAGACAGCAGCTTTTGCGTCTTTCCACTTTGCCTGTTCATATAGTCATAAGATAGTCACCATAATTTGAGACTTTATGATGAGATAAGACATCCAACAAAGAAGAGAGACATTGCCTTCCTGTTGTCCCTTTAATTAAAGAGGAAGAATGTCTTTCCCAAAAGCCCCCATTAGATTTTCCCTCATGTTTCACTGGCCAGAATTGCATCACCTGCCATCTTTAAACCAGTTTCTGGCATCTGGTGACAACGATGGCCATTTTATACGAGGTTGTTGAGGATTGCCTCTCTGAGAAGCTGAGGTTTCCACAGATCCCTGAAGCCACAAGTCTATGAACAGGAAGAATAGTTCAAGTAGAGAAATGGCCCAATGACCCCTGTTTCCTTTATCTGAGCATGATGGACATCTCTGGGAGGAAGGCAGGTATGACTCCTCTGCCATTCTCAGAGTCAGAGTGAAAAAA
>NW_017731588.1:2007-4607 GCF_001890085.2 Hipposideros armiger
CCCCTCCTCATTTTAACCAGAGCAGCACCTCTTGTATCCGCTTTATATATTGTGATTCTTAGTAATTACTTGTATTTGAGGAAAAGATTTCTCAGCTTTAAACTGTTGGAAAACCACTTTCAGTGTATGGTTCTCACATAATGTCTTGGGGTCGTGCTGATGTTTCTTATCAGTTGAACTTACATATTGTACCACTAAATCAAATAAAGGAGGACTTTTATCCATCCAGAGAAAAAAAGTGAGTTAATATAAATCTTTTAAAAAATACTCTCTTTTGTGTATTTCTCAAATACATTGCTCTTAAATCTTTACTACTTGCTTCAGCTTAGCTACACTAGATTCTTGTCTAAAATATGTGATTTAGTACCAAATGTTAAATATAGCTAGTTATTTGAAGTGTAATTTTAGCATTACTTTATTGTCGGTGTTTGTTCTAGCTCATGGAGGACTTTGAGAACTACTGCTTTAGATCGTATGAGAACATGGCATCTGTTAGGAATGGAAGTGACTTAGGAAGCTTCATTCTGATGATAGTTTTGGTCATTTACCTGACGTTCTTTCGTTCATTTGCGTATACATCCGGGTGATTGCTCTTAGGAGTCTGTTCAAAGCACCTACTATGTAGAAGGTACTGTTAGGCACCGGAAAAATAATGGACAGGACACAGGGACCCTGCCCTCAAGCAGCATGCGGTCTGGTAGCAGACAGAGACGAACAGCAGAGGGTGCCAGAGCAAAATAAGAGAGTTCTGGGGAAGACCCTCGGAGGAGGCTTAATGAGATGAAGGACTGGGGAAGGATTTCTGAAAGTATGTCTGCCCCAAGCTGAGTTTTTAATGTAAATTAGCCAAGTAGAAGGTGGGATGAGGGAGTGGAAGAGGCATTCTAGACAAAGAATAGCAAAAATACATGCCAGGAAGGGATGGGCCAGTTTAATAAATGCTCTTTCCCAAATGATGGGCAAACAAAAGCCATGTCATATCTACAGAATCAGTTATCACTGGAAGTGAGACTTGTTTTATATTTTTAACAAATTCTCTGGCTGATTTTTTTCACACTAAAATTTGTGAAGGCTTACAGGCCAAATGTATGTGTTTTCCTAATACAAATTCACTCCTAGCCCACTTACAAATGTGCAGAACCAAAAGCATTTTAAAACACTTCTTTCACAATAAATAGCTTCTCAAAGTATTTCATTTACTCCCTCAGCAATACAGAGAAAAAAAGAAAGGTAAGTAAATACAGGAATTTCTTAACTTCATCCCAGGAATGAAGGTTCATATTCTACAATCTATTTCCCCAGCCATGAGTCTTTTCAGCATCTCACCTTGCCTTTCTGGCCTTCCCTTTAGGCGTCCTCTAGAAACTTACTCTGTTTTTATTCTCAGGTTAGAATTACCAGAGTAAGGGGTGAAATGTTGGAATAGTCTTTAAGCCTCTCAATTTTTAGAGTGATTCTGATGCAGATAGTTGGAAGACCACACATTAGAACAACACTGACTCTAGCACACAAAGATACCTAGGTAGGTTCTGAAAATAAAAGGATGGATTACAAGCGTAACTCTCAATCTCCCCACTCCCAAGACCCCCCATTAATGTTCCTCCACGATATTTCTATAACTCCCAGGCCCTACCTTTGAGTCCATGGTAGAAGAGAAGTTATTACAGACTTTCTTTAAGAAGGGATATCTTCTAAGGAGGATCAAAGCTTTATTTCAGAGCTTGACCTTAGCCAAAATTCAAGGCTCATATAGTAAATTGGATAAGTATGGCTTTGAATGTCTTCTGTTAGCCTGGCATTGTGCTAGGCCCAGAGGGGTTCATAGAAGAAAAGCCAGACATAACCCCTGCCTTCAGAGGGAACAAATGGACACACACACACAGAGAACTGACAATAGCATGTCTAAGATTGAGGCAACCTTCTATAAAGAAGAAGTTTCTAAAGTGTCATGTGAACTCTCATGAGCAACATGGTGAAGCAGCAGCAATGGCTTCACAAAAGAAATGACACTGGAGCTGGACCTGGAAGGATTTTGATGGGCCAAGAAGTTGGCAAGGGCCTTCCAGTTTAAGGAAATGACCTAAGCAAAGATATAGAGTTTTCAAAGTTCATTGTTTGTTTGGCAATAGTGAATGGTCTTGGGTAGCTGGAGCAGAGTATGCGATAGGGATGTTGTGAGACTGAAAATGTAAGTTAGGACCAGTTTGTGGCATTGGGAACGTGAGTCTATAAAACCTGGGAGGGTTGCAGTTATGAAACCAGACAGTAAGTTTTTTGCTACCCTGAAGTTAAACAGGGAAACCTCTGATAGATTGGATTCCAGACAGACTCTGAGAGGGTTGTAGTCATGGTGGGCCTATGATAATCCGTTCTCCTGATGAACCCTCTTACTCTGAGATTTCTAGGTATCTGGCTGAGTTTTGGAGAACTCTGAAGGTGGAGCTGCCCAGCACAACCTGGATTCTCTGGAGGCTCCTGAGGAAGCTGCAGAAATGCCATAATGTGCCCATCCAGGAGAAGATGGCCTATGTGGCTGTTGCTGTAAGCCATGGAGCTCCGCCCCTCCAGCTTCAGCCTGCCATGCTCCCCTGTGGGGATGA
>NW_017731588.1:5540-6851 GCF_001890085.2 Hipposideros armiger
GCAACCTTGGTGTTATGAGCACTGCGCTCTAACCAGCTGAGCCACCCGGCCACCCCTCAACATATGCTTTTTACTTTAGGTTCTTCCCTACCAGTTTATGGGTCAACTTTTCCTGCCTGTTATGCTTTTTTTTAGCTTCCAAAATTATTTTAACATCTCTAGTCTACTATTGTCTCCTCTCCTTTTCTCTCTGTTCTTGTGAGTTTATGCCTTTCTTACTCTTTTTTTTTTTTAAGCTGAGCCATCCTGCCACCTGTTGGCAGCTCAGCAGCTGCTCAGCTTGGGACGGGAATCGAACTGCTATTGTTCAGAGCTCAAACTCTTGAGCGAGCTCTTAACCAACTGAGCCACTCGGCCAGCCCTTATGCCTTTATAAAAATCCCTGTAATGTCATGTTAGTGCAGTGTTAAGAGTTAGGAAGATAAAGGTATATATTTAACTATGTTAATCTATAAAATTGCATATACGTGTGTGTGGTGTGTGTGTAGGATCATTTTACATATACTGTCTGATGACCTGTTTTTCATTTAACAATATATGAACCACTTTCCATATCAATATACAGGGCTCTCTATTATCCTTTTCATGGCTGCATAATAATGTATTTATTTTTCATTACTTTTTAAAAAATAGGTAATATTTACATGGTTCAGAGCCATTTATTTCATTATCAAGTTTCGTATTAGTGAAGATTTTGACAGTTTTCAAACTTTTGCCATTAAAACAGTGCTGTAGCAAACAATCACGCAAACACAAATTTTGTTCTACTGTACGTACCCAATTATTTTCTTAGGATAAAGTCCGTTAAAGGGGAACTTCTAGGTCAAAGGCTGGGCTTATTTAAACTTTTGATAATGTTCCCAGAAGATGCCTGTCTACCATTCATGTATGAGAATGCCCACTTACCCATACCCTCACCACACTGAGCATTTCCAGTCTTTTTATTGTTGCCTAGCTGATAGGTGAAAAAGTCACATGTTTTCATTATAATTTCATTATTGGTGAGGTTGAGCATTTGGATATGTTTTTTTAATTGGCCATTTATATTTCTTCTTTTGTGACTTGTCTGCTCATGTCCTATACACCAGGGCATCTCAATTTTAATATGCATACAAACCACAGTCATCTGGGGATCTAACTGAAATACAGCTTCTGAGGCAGGAGGTCTGGGGTGGGACTTGCGATGTTTCATTTCTAACCAGCTCCCAGGTGACACCAGTGGTACTGGTGTGTGGCCCATACTTTGAGTGGTAAGCCTTTACATTTTTTTTCGTACTGATATGTAAGAACTTTTTTTTTAATACATTTTTT